>NC_139625.1:36548206-36635706 GCF_964638095.1 Poromitra crassiceps | reverse complement strand
ATGAAATCAATTCTTTGGTTTGGCACAACTTAAGGTAAATTTTTTATTTTTATGGACCAATTAAGTGAAATTGGACAATTTCCCAAGGCACACCTGATGATCTCTCACACATTCGTGTGCCACGGCATAGTGGTTGAAAAACACTGCTCTAGCATACTGAAAAACCCCTTTCCTCTTTCATCTGTTTTGTATAAGCATTCCCTATCGCCCAATTTCCAATCGTCAATCAATATCATCTCCACTAGTGTCTGAGCATTCGTGGCCTCACTTCTGGTACGTCTATCTGCTTTGATCCATGGTGTGAAATGTTTCCAGGGGACTTTTTCGTGCCCAACGCAGTGGAAAGAACATCAAACTCACTGAGATAGACTGGTACAACACTTCCTTGAACTTGGAATGTGAAACAACTCTATAATTACTAGACAAATGAAGAAGAAAAAAGTAGTCGTTTAGTTAAAACTATTTTCATCTCTTGTATATCTATAGTGAGGATGAATATAATGCCAAATATTCATTATTTGTAAAGAAATATATATAGATATATAAATATATATAATATATGCTTCATTGAAACATAACTATTTTCTGCTCTTGCTCATGTTTCATTGTAATTATTTTTGTTTTTTGTTCAAGTTCTTTCATATGCTGATATGATGGCATGCAAAATACTGATTCTGATTGTAGGCTTATAATTTATTTTATTTTTTCTTTGTTAAGAATTACGACACTATCACACCGATGTACTTTTTTATGGATTTATTTAAGTTTATTACAGATGCATTTTCTTTTTCAGGGTGTGTTATTTAAGTGCTACATTTCCTGACGTTAACGTTTGGTTATTTTTTGTATGATTTGGGTAATTTCAAATGATTCTTTGCCATTCTTTCACAGCTGAACTATTGAAAGATTTTGCCTCTTTGAATAGTTTGATCATTGCTGAGGGCATCCAGTGTAAATACTTCTGCAATTAAAGATTTTTGAGAAAAGGTTTCAAAATATTTGTATGTGGCGTCTGTTTTATTTGAGAAATCTTAAAATGTGCTATTATTTTTGCTTTCTGCTAAAGTGCACAATAATCATACATACAACCATATAAGGGGTGTCTGTGTAGTGTATAGGTAAAAGCACTTGCTACTACCGCGGAGACCCATGTTCAATTCCCAGTAGCGCTACATTCGGCTTGGTCAGATGTTCCTACAGACACAATTGGCCATGCCTGCGGGTGGGAAGCCGGTGGGGTATGAGTCTGACTCCTGGTCGCTGCACTACGCCTCCTCTGGTCGGTGCTCAGGGGAGGGGAACTGGGGTGGAATAGCGTGATCCTCCCACATGCTACAGCCTGTCGATGAAACTCCTCGCTGTCAGGTGAAAATAAGTGGCTGGTGACTGCACATGTATCGGAGGAGCCTGTGCTCATCTGCGGTTCTCCCCAGATCGGCGGAGGGGGTGGGGCAACGACCGGGACAGCAGGGGGAATTGGCCAAGTACAATTGAGGAGAAAATGGGAGGGGAAAGATCCATATATACTGATATACAACCATAAAAGAGTAGTAAATGTTTGAGAATATATATTGAGTATAGATAATACAGTAGGTATAAATTGTTGAACAGTGGTACGTGGTACTTGTGGATGAAGCTACAGTAGATATGAATGCTTATTTGGGCCAACAAAGAATTCCTCCAACAAATTCCATTATAGTGATTACCGTAGTCACCCATTTAGGTGACCGTTTAACATTTTGTCATAAATAACCTTATTCCTGATGGTATAGTATGGCTCATAGGGCTCAAATGGATTTGCAAAAATATTCTTGACATATCATGCATTTTCTATCTGTACGTTGCCTGCTAACCCAAATAGAAGTGATATAAACGGCACGGTGGCTCAGTGGTTAACACTGTTGCCTCACAGCAAGAAGGTCCGGGGTTCGAACGCCGGTCCGTCCCAGGTGCTTTCTGTGTGGAGTTTGCATGTTCTCCCCGTGTCCGTGTGGGTTTCCTCCGGGTGCTCCGGTTTCCTCCCACCATCAAGAAAGACATGTATGTTAGGGTTAATACTCCTGTCAGTGCCCCTGGCCAAGGTACTGGCAAAAGAACTGGAGTTGGTCCCCGGGTGCTGCACAGTGGCTGCCCACTGCTCCTAGTTGTAGGAAGGTTCCTAGTAGAGGATGGGTCAAATGCAGAGGATGAATTTCCCCAAGGGGATAAATAAAGGATAACTTAACTTAACTTAACTTAAAGATGGGATGACTCATCTGTCAAAGAAAAGCTGCATTACCACTTCAGTAGGACTTATTCAAGTGAACCAGTATGACTTGTTGATATCAAGGATGGAATTTCACCCAAGACAAATCAGAATCACATCACATAGCATCAAGACATACTATAGAAGACTTTGACCAAAGGCCCAATAGAACTTGACATGAACATTTGGTCTGAAATTCCACACAGACAGGAAGTATTGAAGCACCCTGACCTTGAAGATTTGGCTTGAGTGGCAACTTTGGTGCTTATAGTTCAAGAAATGTTGCAGCAGAATACTGGTTGTGGTGGACTGTCTATATATATATTTTACTTAATTTATACAAGGGTAGTCTGAGAGCAATGTTCTCTTTTTCAGGAGCGCCCTGTTCACAGTCACACACATACTGGAAGCTAACCAGTACAACCACAGTCTGATCTGCTGGCCACTGAGCAGCTCCACTGGAGTGGTTGGGGTTAAGGACCTTGCTCAAGGGCACCTCAGTGGCGGTAATGAGGTTCACTTTCCACACCCAGATTCATCCTGCCACTCCGGGGATTGAACCGACAACCTCCCGGTCACAAGGTCGCTTCTCTAACCTTTACACCACCACTGCCCAATATGAGAAGAAGTTAATTGGTTATTTTACTGAAGATCTGCTTATCCAAAGAATGACAACCATAGGGCATATGTTGGTGTTGTTCACAGTGAGAATGGAGCTTTAACATACCTGCTAGTCTAGAGATCATCCAATTTAGACACACGATAAAATAACAGCTGTCTCAGTCTCCTGCACACTATAGCCATGCATATGTCTGTGGGAGCATTGTCAAACATAGCTGTCATCTTCGGTGTAGCAGCCAAATGAACATTTAAAAATGTTAATTTGAATGGCAATTTCCTTTACTTCCTCACGAATCAATAGACTCTATGAGAAGAATCTAAGAAATGGCCTCTCAGACAAAGTGTAGGTCATCCCCACACATCCATGTCAGCTGCTATAGTCACTTTCTATTGGAGGAATGCCCAGAAAAACCTCCTTTCAAGATGTGGGCTTGTTGTATGTGTAAAGCCACCCAGCATGAAGGTTTGATCTGCAACTGCAAGGAGATTCACAAAGCAATGCAAATTTGATCATGCTTCTTGAGACATGATCAAGTTTACCCTATAGCAGAAAGTGAAATTCAGAACCATTAAAGCAACCAGCATGTCCAATGATGAATTTCCCCACGGGGATAAATAAAGGGTAACTTAACTTAACTTATGTCCGTGCTCACCAGCCAGCAATATTGTGTTGAGTACAATTTTAAATGAGATTGATTTGTTTTTCCATTCATTAGGGACCTCATTAAATGTTGCACATGAAGCTTCTCCTCCAGGGAGCCACACAAATGACGTGATAATAATAATTTAAAAAAGCACTGAGACGACATAAGGACAAGACACACAAGAGAAACCCCCTGGCCCTGTGTGTGTGTGTGTGTGTGTGTGTGTGTGTGTGTGTGTGTGCGCGTGCGTGTGTGCGTGCGTGCGTGCGTGTGTGTAAGAGAGAGACAGAGAGAGAGAGAGAGAGAGAGAGAGAGATTGTTCTTGAAATAGAGAAATGTTTCATTTAATTTGGTGTATTCGACCCCGCTTAGTCAATACTTTGTAGGGAGTTTGGGGAATTTTCTCCCATTCTGACCTCTGACTTGCAGATTTGCTCAAGCTAGTTGGAGGGGGGCGCTGACTGTGCCTTTTCACAATTCTGTCGCTGATAGTTCCTTGGACTTCACGGGAGAGTTTCTGCTCTGACATTTGCTCTCATCTGTGGAACTGAATAAAGATATTTGTGTTTTGATCCTTGTCCAGGCATCTCAAGGACATTCAAAGGAATTTTGATTTGGAGGTGTGGAATACTCAGCTTGGAACTCTACCTGACGCAAAGGCCTGTCGCCTCATACCATCCCACATGTTCAAGGCAAGGTCTCCCCCTGCTGGACATGGAAGGAAATGCGTGATTGTCCAATTTGCAGAGAGAGAGAGAGAGAGAGAGAGAGAGAGAGAGAGAGAGAGAGAGAAAGAGAGAGATAAGTTTTTATTTACCCAATCACTTTAAACACACACCATAAACAACCACACAAATCACCCTAGCAACTCCAAAACAGAGCTCCTCCTCATCAATGGAGCATAAAACATCCTTATAGCACCACACAGAAACAAAACAGTCCAGATCATTCATCAACTTGTAATAATTATGGTCAATTTTGAATCTGCTTATTATCATTTTTGATCAGTATGGCAACAGCATCAATATCCAAAGAATAATTTAATTTGTTTCTTCTACTAATGTAAACAGCCATCTTGGCTTGACCTAGCAGAAAATTGAACAATTGACATTTCTCACGACAATTCCTTGAACATTTGTATCCCAGGATGAAACTCTGTTTAGTGAAAACCTCTTCAAACTCCCTAAACAACCGCTCCAAAAACAGGAACAGAGGAATTAACCTCACACAGTCCAAAAAACAGTGAAAAATAGTCTCTCTCTGAGGACAGAAAGGACAGGACTCGGTCACACTTGGATTTAAAACACACACATTTTGTCATTTTGTCATTTTGTCGCCTTTTGTCTCCATTGAGGCCTCACCTCTGCACCCAGACCCAGGTGAGACCTCCATGGTGAATCAACACGACCTGCCAGCTTGGCCTTGTTTACAATCTTTACCAACAGCTGATACATCATTTCTCCACTTACAACATTCAACTTCACACCAGCAGCACAGTCCAAGAAAACACCTGAACATTCTTTAAAATCAGGAGTCAAAGTGAGCGTTGGAAAAGGATCAGAGTCCACAGGTAAAACAGAGCCCTGACAATATGAAACCAGGAGATTGATTTCAGTCTGTGTGAGCTGTTCTCTCCACGCTCTAAGCTGTTTGGTGAGGAGCCTTTCCGAAAACACTCCCACCTTGGAAGCCAGAGCAGAAACAGTCTCCAATCTGGGTCCACATAATCCAACCAAACGACCCAGTGTAACGACATCGGAGGAGACAAACCTCTCCATCACTAAAGTTCCAAGTCCACCGAGCATTTTAAAACGTAGTGCATAGATGATAGGTTCATTCAGCAGCCAGTATGATGAACCCTTCTTCGGAACCGTTTGCTTTTTGAACATATTCCACACCCTGAACTGCCCCTGATAAAACTCTGAAAGCCCACTCAGTTTGTGATTTTGAAAGTCAATCAAAAACAAGTTTTCAGTTCATCCTTGACCCCCAGCCTGGCCCAAGAAAGCCCGAGCTACAGGTCTCCACACCAAATCATCAGGCCCAGTCAACAATCTCTGAATGTACTGTAGGCGGAAGGCAGCACCCCTACTAGCCAGAGAGAGAGAGAGAGAGAGGAATGAATCTATCTATCTATCTATCTATCTATCTATCTTCTTATATATCTATACATTTGGCAATGTGGGCAATGTCTGTCTGTTCTCTGTTCTCTGTTTCAATTTTTGTGCGGGCCACATCTATGCTGTTTTACGTGCGATCGGGCTGAAACTTTCAGGGGGTGTAAAGAGCATCCGTGCGGGTGACCTGACGGAGCTGTATTTTTTAATTAGGTGATTGCCCTAATTGTTATCAGTGATGATATCCGTGATGATGTCATCAGTGATGTCATAGAGCAGGCGAGGCCACGTGGTGGTCATCAGTTTTCAGTCATCTGTCAAAGTTTTCCACATCATTACCTAAAATCACTCCTTTTCTCTTAGAATTGAACTCCCTTCTGAAATCCCTCGTATTGGTAAATAATAAAAAAGTAATACTCTCTTTTAACTGTATTTGATCTTGTGAAGCACTTTGTGACTCGGGCTATGCTTGGCATCACCAGGGTAACAAGTCTTACCTGACGTCACCTAGGACTATGGCTCTCGCACAAATCCCGTACCATCTCGTCTATGAGACTTCATGGGGGGGTTCATGGGGGTAACATTCAAACACCTTCACCTATTTATTTGAAGCTTAGCCCACGTTTAATATGACCACCCAAGATTGTAACAACATATACAAAATTAAGAAATGCATAATATGGCCCCTCCTTAAACAACGGGGTTTAAGGAGTGTAGTTATACTCTAACTACACTCCTTAAACCCCGTTGTTATACTCTAACTACACTCCTTAAACCCCGTTGTTATACTCTAACTACACTCCTTAAACCCCGTTGTTATACTATAACTACACTCCTTAAACCCCGTAGTTACCCTGTAAGTACAGTGTGGTACCCCGTAATTAGCCTATAAGTACAAACATTTGTCCCCTGCTTCATAATACAGCCCGCGACCCCGTAGTTAGACTATAAGTACAGATCTTGTTACCCTCTAGTTAAAGTATTTTTTCACTCCTTAAACCCCGTAGTTAGACTATAACTACACTCCTTAAAACCCGTTGTTATACTATAACTACACTCCTTAAACCCCGTAGTTAGACTATAACTACACTCCTTAAACCCTGTTGTTATACCATAACTACACTCCTTAAACCCCGTTGTTATACCATAACTACACTCCTTAAACCCCGTTGTTATACTATAACTACACTCCTTATTAAACCCCGTAGTTAGACTATAAGTACAGATCTTGTTACCCTCTAGTTAAAGTATTTTTTCACTCCTTAAACCCCGTAGTTAGACTATAACTACACTCCTTAAAACCCGTTGTTATACTATAACTACACTCCTTAAACCCCGTAGTTAGACTATAACTACACTCCTTAAACCCTGTTGTTATACCATAACTACACTCCTTAAACCCCGTTGTTATACCATAACTACACTCCTTAAACCCCGTTGTTATACTATAACTACACTCCTTATTAAACCCCGTAGTTAGACTATTAGTACAGATCTTGTTACCCTCTAGTTAAAGTATTAATTCACTCCTTAAACCCCATAGTTAGACTATAACTACAGCCCTAAACCCCGTTGTTATACTATAACTACATGCTTATTTGCGAGCTGTATTCTAAAGCGTTACCCTTTATTTCATATTCGTTTTTATTTTATTAGTTTTTATTGTGAATTAGATACTAATTCACAATTAAATCTAACGTGAAATTATTAGAAAATGGTCGGGGGGCCACTGCACCCTGTCGCGGGCCGCATCTGGCCCCCAGGCCTATCACTGCTCTATCTGATACACTGAAAATACTGGGAGGCGGGCCACAGCGTCTCTGTCGATGATTTGATTTGACAGTTCTGGGCACTGCCGTTGGCCAATCCTGGCGTGTTTCACCCCCAAATCGAGTGTGTTCTGGCGCTAAGCGAGTGGGTTCTAGGACAACGAGGCTCTCTGAGGCATGAGCCAACTACGTTAACGTGGAGCATTGGGGTAAAGGCAATATTCCTGAAATGCGAGTTTAACAAACCAGTTACATGTCCTCTGCATTCTACATCAAATTAAGACATTACTGTTTGTTTTATTTTGTATGTTACATACTTATTGGCCAAGTTATGTTAGTTTATGGGCTCGGAATTCTGCCCAGGTAGGGACTAATAGGCGGCCATCTTGCCTGCAGAATTTTCAAATCAAGTAGAATACCGTTTTGTCAGAAATCTGGCGGGGTAATTAAGTCCCCCTTTAAAGTCTCTCATAATGACAACAACTGCAGACCTATTACTATCATAAGACATCCAAATGTTGTCTTCCCATGGGTTCTTCCAATTAAATAAAATTTAAATCAGATATTGAGCATGTGTCTCCTGGTAATAAAAATTATAATAAATAATTTTAGTCGGCCTTATATTTCTAGAATGGCCTTTCTTTTCAACAAATCTGATATGATACCCCTAAGCAAAGACAGCTTCATTACTCTCTACTCTCAACAATGAACTGAGTCAAGAAAAGATTATCAACACCTGTTAACAAATGAAGAAAAGAAATCGTCAAAAACGATACCTGACCTGAAAGTTTGAAATTGATCACTCTGGCTCTTTGTCTTGAGGGACACAAGTGGACTACCCACGTTGAGCTTCTCCAGAGACCTTTAATAAAGACTGAATACACCCCAACTTCCAGTCACTTCCTGTAGGCTATCTGTGCCACGGGCGTGATTTCGAATCGCACATAGATTACGCAAAAACTACGCCCTGTGCCCGCCTACGCAGCAGTCAAGCGCCGGGATTGGCCAGGCGCTCATGTTCATGCTCATGTTGGGCTCGGCTGCGTGCCGTGCAGTTAACCTCGCGTCACCAGGCTCTTCTCGGCGAGAAAGAGCCTGGCTCCCGCCCACAATTGATTTTGTCACCCTACTGGTTCCCGCCTAGAGCCCGCCCTAGACCGGATGGCAGCGTTTCTAGCTCGTCAACTTTCACGTTAACTTGACAATTTGACCCAAGTATCAGAATCCTCTTTCACCGTTTTGACCGGTGTGTCAGGCGGTGGTGGCGGAGATGCCATATTGCATAAACGTTTTGTTTTATGTAACGCTAGCTTTGTTTTGATCAGACTCTAGTTTAGGTAACATCACCGCGTCAAGCTAACGGCAACAAAGACGTTGTTAGGCGCATTGCCATCCGGTGTTAATTCTGGGTCCGGGGTTTACGCCCCCATGACAAAAAGCGGGGTGGAAGGTGCCCAGACTACGTGCAGTGGTTGTGGTGTGGGAGATTCCAGCTGTCAAAAGAAGACAAAAGACTTGCTCCTGGCCAATCCCGGCGCTTGACTGCTGCGTAGACGGGCACAGGGCGTGGTTTCACCACTGCCACGCCCACTTAGGAGACTGGTCAGGCAATGAAATGTCATACCATTGACAGACAGCGAATCACAAGCTGATAACCACGCCCATTTAGGAGACCGGAAGAGTACAATTTCTTACGATTGGCGGAGTCTGGATTGGGGTGTCTCTGTCTGGGTTGGGTTCTGGTTCTCCACACTGCAGTGAGGCAGTGAGGGGCTTCTTGCTGTGAGCGGCATTGGCCAATGGGATGTGCGAGAGTCTAAAATAGGCGTGACTTCCTGTTTCCAGGTCACATGACCAAATTGAAGTCGTATGATATGAAATTTGCTGCCGAGCTCTGTGTTGTTCAGTATTAAATCTGACCACGATGGAGCAGCTACGTTTCTCTGGATATAGTTTGTGGTAAGTAATAATAAGTAACGTACGTTACTTTGTATTTCGCCAGTTCGAGCGGCTCCCAGTTTCGTCGTCGCTGTTGCTATTGTTGTTGTTGTTGTGCTCATTTGACCACATACTAGTTTAGTTGAAGTTGCAACATATAATATCCGAGTGTCTCTCTGGTGTCTCTTTGTAACGTTACTGTTAACGCTAAATAAACAAAAAAAAAGCTGATAAAATATTGGTTGTGTGAAGTCAGGCCAAACTCGAAGAAACATTTTTCTTTTCGTGTCTTATCTGCTTCGTTAAACATGTCATGCAACCTGGGTGAGCTTCATATCTGCTTACAGCCAAATATTGTATTTTCTTTGTGTTTTTCTGTTTGTGTGTGTTGTGTGTGTGTGTGTGTGTGTGTGTGTGCGTGCGTGCGTGTGTGTGTGTGTGTGTGTGTGTGTGTGTGTGTGTGTGTGTGTGTGTGTGTGTGTGTGTGTGTGTGTGTGTGTGTGTGTGTGTGTGTGTGTGTGCGTGCGTGCGTGCGTGCGTGCGTGCTTGTGTTGGATGATTTGATCTCCTGGCGTCCCTCTTTTTACAGGTGAGCCATATTACACCATGCATGTAACCAGCACTGCTCCCAGTCTGACCAGCAGCTGAGGCACCCTGAGCCCTGAGCCCCAGTATCCTCCCTCAAACATCATGGAGTCCCCCTACCAGAGCAGCCCTCCACCCCCCAGCGACGGCCCCACCCAGCCCAGCACAGACTACTACTCATCGGGCCCTCGCCTCCAGGTTATCGGCCTGGGTTTTGCCTTCTACGCTGCCGTATTCCTCCTCTGCCACCTCCTGTCGGTAGCGCTGTCCCCGACCTTCCGCTCCCTGCTCGCCAGGGAGAGGGTGTTCTGGAGCCTGGCTGCTACTCGGGCCGTCTTCGGGCTCCAAAGCTCCATAGCCGGGCTCCGGGCCCTGACAGAGGACTCGGCCTTGGCCAGAGACAGGGTGAGGGGCCAGGAGGACTGGTCGTGGTTTCACGTCCTCACCGCCACAGGCTTCTTCGTGTTTGAGAACGTGGCTCTGCACGCCTCCAGCGTGGCCTTTTGCTCGTTTGACCTCCCGCTGGCCACGCACCACTTCTTCGCCCTGTCGGGCTTCGCGTCGACGGTGGTGTGGGATTCCCTGGGCCACTACCTGCCCATGATTACGCTGCTGCTGGAGATGAGCACGCCATTCACCTGTGTGTCCTGGATGTTACTGAAGGTAGAGTACCGGTATCTTTGCTTCTGTTGAGCTGCTATCACTTTGGTTTTCTCTCTCTCACACTCATCTGAAGCTTTGTGTGGCAACTGCAGTCATTTCACCAGAGTACCAGGGCCCCAGCAGAGTACCAGGGCCCCAGCAGAGTACCAGGGCTCCAGCAGAGTACCAGGGCTCCAGCAGAGTACCACAGGTCCAGCAGAGTACCACAGGTCCAGCAGAGTACCAGGGCTCCAGCAGAGTACCACAGGTCCAGCAGTGGCATTTGTGTGCTAGTAGTTGACCATTTCCCCTTCTGCTTGATTTTGGTTCCTTGTCAACTAGCACGCTACTGGAGGTACACAGGGGTTTCACTTCCTCTGCTGTGTGGACACGCTGGATGCACCTTATTGTCACCTGATACGCTCCACCACTGGACATACTTCGAAAGAGGAAGTTCCAGAAAAAGATGGAGCCAGCTTTGTGAAAGTTCTGTTCCTCATGCCCGCAGATACCATACAGATGATGACATGACACGGTGCAATGCTATAATAATGTTTGCGCAAAACACTGACTGTCACACCACAGCAAGCACTACTGAAGATTAACCACTTCATCCCGTTCACCAAACAATTCCTGTCCTAATCTTTACCAGCACTGCCTCCCTCTCTCGCAAATTCAAATAAACTTTATTTGCATGACAGGTTAGAAGCTCATTGCCAAAGCAGTACAGAAATTTAACATGGGGAGCTGTGACTCAAACATTTACCGAGCTTGTTTCTCTTACAGTATGACAATAATTCACATGTTTTGCAGCTAAGAATGATAATCTCTTTCATCTCCTCCCTGACAGGCTGGCTGGGCGCAGAGCTTGTTCTGGAGAGTGAACCAGTGGGCGATGATCCACATGTTCCACTGCCGCATGGTGCTCACCTACTACATGTGGTGGGTGACCTGGTGCCACTGGGGGGAGATCAGCACCCACGTGGTCCTGCCGCAGCGCCTGCTCTTCTTCACCGGCCTGGCCCTGCTCACTGTCGTCATCAACCCCATCTGGACGCACAAGAAAACCATGCAGCTGCTCAACCCTGTGGACTGGAACTTTGGCAACAAGTCCGTGCCACTGAACGGTCCCACGGCGGAGCGGGCGCAGCTTTCTGTCAAGCCCCACGCCAGCTGACGTGTTTACTGTCTGACTCACGTGACTGTTTAATTATTATTTTTTTCCTTTCCTATTGGATGAGTGAGGTGATTGGAGAGTGGGGAAAGTGATTTGTGTATTTTTAAGATTTATCCAACCAGTTTTTAGACTTTTAGACACAGACTGGGACAGAAAGGCCCTTGGGCTGAGTGTGGACTTCACTACATAGTTTTGTTGTTTTTGTGTGTGAAGAAAATCTAAAAACAATGTTCTAATGTGCTACTCATGACAAAAGGTCTCAGTTAATGGAAGCTGTATTGTCTTACAGCTGGTTTTATTATCAGGCCATTTTCATGATGCTCCCCTCTTGTTTATCCAGAGGGAGGGATATTCATTTTTCATGTGCTTGGCTTTCAGCAGGGAGGTGTGACTGTGAGGCGGTGGAATGGGGTGGTGGCTAGTTTGCAGTGCCTTTGGGAGACAGTGCCTTGACATATATACTTAGCTAGCGGTAGCATGCTCTGGCATTCCTTCACAAAATGCTAAGCTCAAAAGACAGCAGTTCTTGCAAGAGCCATTTCAAAACACAACCCTGCAAATCAAGACCTTGTGGAGTGGACCATGAGCCTGCAGATTTAATTGCTTGAAAAATACACATTGTATCCATTGACAGAATTCTACGTCCTGTCTTGCTTAAGAGAGGAATGTAGATCTTCTAGTCTATCCTTGGTTTCTTCTGGTCTGTCTTTCTAGAGGGAAGTTGAGTTGATCCGTCAGGTGAAACGAGCCAGGCAGCATATTGTGTGAGACACGAGGGAGTCAGAAGAGGCTATGCTCTTTCTCAGTAGAGCCATCAAAGGACTCTTAGTGGACTAATGAGAAGAATGTGGCCTGTGTCATCCATATATATTTTGACCACAGACATGCTTTCTTCAGCACTGGACAGGCAGGGCTTGGAAATAGTTTTTTGGCTATCAATGGAGCCATTGAACGCTATAAGTGGACAATTGGATCAGTCCATACTCCATATCTGGGTCATGTTGGTGTCAGTAGTCGTTTTTTGACTGTGTATTTCATCAGAGAGAAAGATATTTATTGTAATGTTCTGTATTTCATTAATAGCCCAAGAACACAAACACGATCTTGTCCACTTTACAAAGGACCTGCTGTCCAGAATTCAGGTGGAGTGTGGAGGCTAGATTCAGTTTTCATCCAAAATAACCTGAGCAAAACAGTGTACATGATTTTTTTTTTTTTATTATGAGTCAAATATGACAACAAAAACAATACTAATAGGGGAGAGTGGGGTGAGTTGTGCCAGTGGGGAAGTTGTGCCACCCCTTGTATCTAGAAAACCATAGAAGAAATTGGTCATCTGACCACACATTTTTGAAGAGGCATCCATTTTACTCACTCTGCAAAGAAGGGAGGCAGATGGCACAAGAGCTAAGCACATTTAAGTTCAAAAAACTGTTTTTTGCCTCTCAAAGTAAATTTTTTATGATCAAGGTTTATTGATTGTTGTGTCTGAACAATTATAGACAAGCTTGAAAACATTTCACACATGTGTTAGTGTTTTAGTAAGCTACAATATGAGGCTATACTGTTAGCATGATGTTAGCTCCAAACCAGCTATATGATACAAGTTTGTTAAAATGGTGGGGATGGGGTGATTTGTGCCAAAAGGCCTGGGTTAAGTTGTGCCAGTGCAGTTGCAGTTGATTTAGTGAAATTTTATTTAATTTTGTTCTTAAATGTTTAAATAGACCTTGTTGAAGAATATTGCAGTATTGGCAAGTGTAGCCTGGCTCTGTGATAGTTGATTTTGTTCATTTTGAACATAATTTTTATTTCTGAAAATGTTAAATATGTAGGTCAACTGCTGCTACCGTTTAGCCTTGTTTAACCCTGTTATAGTACACCGGACTTTAGTGTTATCTTTATTTTGTCTTGCTTTGATATAGCATTACAGTAGATGAGATGAAAATGTTCTGTTTTACTTCAGTAATCAATGGCACAATTTACCCCAACGTATTCTCTCCAAAGGCACAACTTACCCCGCACCGGGGGCAAGTTGTGCCAAGAGACCACTTTTTTAAGAATAGCCATATTTTTTTAACAGTTTATTTAAGATCCAAAGGGAGTGTTCCCAGTGGTGCACAACATCCTGAAATATATTTACATATTGTAGTTGGAGGCATTACTGTCATGCCCTCACTTTAAAGACACCTCAAGTAAAAAGTGGCACAACTCACCCCACTCTCCCCTACTCAACTACATAAATGTCATGTTTCAGTGTTTAAAAAGGTGCCGGTTTGTTTTTATTTCAACTTGTGCTTCATCAAAATCGAAAATGAGTACTGTTTTGCTGTTTCATACAATTTGTTTCATACAATGGTCTCATTGTTTTGGAGTGGACATTTGGCTTTGTGGGTGGGCTTTGTCTATTGTAATAAGTTTGACATCACTTTAGTTGGATGGTTAGCTTTATGGTAGTATTTACTGAGAGCTAAATTATATTGGAATTGCTTGAAGTGCATTTCTAGTGTTTAAAGATTGATGCAACATTTGGGCTTCTTCAGGTACACTCATGTTTTATGTATCTAGAATACTCAGCTGTAAACATCCAGATCATTTTACAATTTCTCACACTTTTCAGTGTGTGGGCTTTAGCAGTATTGCATCTTTAGCTCATGTCTAATTCCTAAATAAGCTCTAGATTTTTTCCTGGCTAATACATGCTTACCGTCAGTATTAACTGGTCTTAAAGTATGCATCTTATAGATTCCCTGCAGCAGAGTTGGGACTTTGGACCCTTTAGTGTCATAAGGAGATGATAATTGAATAGCGCTAGAAAACTATTTTGGCATAATGTTATTGTATGGATTTGTTTTTAAGATGTTTGGGTATGTATTCACTTAGATACTGTCCTTGAAATTTCAGAATAACTGGACTAAATATGGAATTGAAGGGGTAGTGACCAGTGCTACTTTATAGTTTCCTCTTGACAAAAGTTAGTCTTTTTTCTAACAGTATGATCTTGTACTAATATTAATCAAATACTACTGTAATATTAAATGCTGATACATGTCAGTAATACAACATATTGATTGTCTAGAAATAACCAAGGTATGGGAATAGGATTGTCGGTACTGTAAGTGCTCCGCATTGCTCCGTCACATTATATACCAAAAACAAAATATGTGATATTATCTTTGTGTTGGGAAATGCATTCATTTAAGTGACATAATAAAATGTGTTTCTCCATACCAGTGTAACCTGGACCGTGCCAAGTCATTTCCTCCATTATAATAATTGTTTTCCATCTATGATATCTGTGCAGTAGAAGAACATCTTCTAATCTAGGTGGCACAATAGGAGGATTTTTAAAGGAACTTAACAGTCTTTAACTTTATCTGCATATATTGGTCCTCCCTAATACTAAAGTGCAATGGAATTAGTCTAATACATGCTATTTTTGGCTGTCGTAGTGTATCTATGAGAAGTACTTTCTTTGAGAATTTTACAAACTGGGTGTTGTTACAGTCCGTGGCCACTCGATGGCAGCCCGGTTCCAGAGCAAGACCAAGTCCCCAGCTCTTCCCCACCATGACGATCCTACGGGAGAAGACGTTGGGAATGTGATTGACGGTCTGTACAGCCAATCTGAGCAGCCCAACCAGAATTTTGACCAATGAGCTCCTAGAAGGAGGTATGGGCATTTCATGGATGGAGGCTGCATCGAAGGGGGAGTCAGTCGAGTTGAAAGAAGGACAGTGGGAAAAAAGTGGATATGTTTTGATGTAACGTTAAATAAAGTTACATGAAGTCAAAAATGCATTAGTTTGACACTTGCATGGTAACAAGGCGAAGGGATACGGCAATTCATCCGGGTAGGAGTCTTAAAATGGTGAGTTGAGAACATTTCCAAAAGTTTCTAACGTGGCGTTTTATCTTTGCCAAGTTGCCTAGTGCCTACACTGTCAAGTCTGAGCGCTTTCCATGCAGGCAGAAAACGAGGCATTCTCTCTTTGTATACATTATGTTAATTAATGCCTCCTGACCTCGAAAACTCCTGTCTATAAATAACTTGTAACATATAAGTTTCTCTGCTCAACCATCCATCCATCTGATTTTGTCTGGCATACCCTACGAAAACAGTATACTACCGTGATTTTTCAGGCTTTACCCAGACTGTATAAGATTTGTGATGGATATGTTTGTTCATATTTACTGGCCCCCTTTATAGTCTAGCAGCAAGTCCTCAAAAAAGGCTTTAGTTTTTGAGATACCCCTACCCGAGGTAGAACAAATGACAACAATGATTTTTCTTATCTTTAGGGTCTCCCATTAATGAAATTGATTGTTGTCAAAAAAAAAATTGGGGGAAAAGATGTTTTTTTGGCTGTTCTTTAGAACTACCCCAATCCCTGAAAAAGAGCCAAATTAGGCCAGTCCGAATAGGGGAAAGGTGACAAAAAAGCCAATAACTTGAGAATGCTCACTCTTTTCCTCATCAGATTTGCTGAGGTATGAACCAGGTGGCTGCCCTACATCACCAAATAGTCAGAAAATGATTTACCTAAAAAGATAATGAATTATAGTCCTGTAAATATAGCTTTAGTTTAGGCGGAAATTGTACTTTGTGGTGATAGGAACATAGGACTCCATCACTTTTCTCTCATTTATCAGAAAAACTGAAATCCCTGAAAAATATACCATTACTGAATTGTCTAGGGTGCTATTGAACACTGACCAGTAGTTGTATGGAGATATCTGGTACAGTTCTATTGCAAATGAGATTTCTTTAGACATAGGCCTACTACCTCTTCACTGAAACAGTCAAATGATTGTATGTTATTCTGAATGGGGAAGTGGCATAAAAGCCTATAACTTGGGAATGCTCACTCTTTTCCTCGTCAGATTTGCTGAGGTATGAACCAGGTGGCTGCCCTACATCACCAAATAGTCAAAAAATGATTTACCTAAAAAGATAATGAATTATAGTCCTGTAAATATAGCTTTAGTTTAGGCGGAAATTGTAATTTGTGGTGATAGGAACATAGGACTCCATCGCTTTTCTCTCATTTATCAGAAAAACTGAAATCCCTGAAAAATATACCATTACGGAGTTGTCTAGGGTGCTATTGAACACTGACCAGTAGCTGTATGGAGATATCTGGTACAGTTGTATTGCAAATGAGATTTCTTTAGACATAGGCCTACTACCTCTTCTCTGAAACAGTCAAATTAGGTCACTGGCATAATAGTCTATAAGTTAAGAATGCTCACTCTGATGGTCAAGAGGGAAATACCAGGTGGCTGAACTACATCACCAAATAGTCAGAATGTGAGTAACCCAATAAAATAAAGATTATCTAAATTACAAACCACCTGGAGTGGCTGTAGCTCAGGAGGTAGAGCGGGTCGTCCACTAATCGTTTTGGATCAAAGAGGTCGGTGGTTCAATTCCCACCTCCTCCAGTCTGCGTGTCCTTGGTCAAGATACTGAACCCCAAATTGCTCCTGATGGTGTGCCAGCACCCTAACCTGCCGCCATCGGTGCATGAATAGGTGAATGTACCTACTGATTGTAAAGCGATTTAAATAAAAGCGCTATATAAATGCAAGCCATTTACCATTACCATAAAACAGAAATAACAAGCTGTAAATATTGGAAGTTTGATTGAAACTGGAACATTAATCCAAGTATAATAGTAATCATAATACATAATACACAATCACAAAAACAGACTAGAAAAACGGACTAGAAAACAAAATAACCAAGGCAAAAATAAAACAGAACAGAGAAATAAAAAGTGGCTGCTTATTTGTCCAGGTATATGGACACTTTTTTCACAGCCAAAGTCCAAATATCCAAATATGAAATACAGTATCAGGCCTTTGTTGAACGTATTATGTGACCAGATTATTGTGCCAGTGTTTGGGAGTCTGGGGCACATTCACAACCTTATACTCCATTTACTGCAATTGTAAGGATTGCAAAATACTGATGCAAACAAAACTGTCTAAATATTGTTCAGTCTGGAGGCAGCCTGTCTATCTGGAGACGATCATGTTTAATATACTGCATCCTTAGTATCATTGTCCATTTGTCAGATTAAGCTATCACAATGTTACATTCTTTCCTCTTCTGTGTATCATATTGTAAGCTTTTTCCGAAGTATTTGGATCTTTCATTGTTGCTGCGCATAAGATGTTGGAAGGCCAACAGAGAAGCACTGGCACTTTCCACTCTCTCCACAGTTTGGATCTTTGCAATACAAGTGAGTAATGTCTCTCACTTCTGTAGGTGCTGGGGGGTTTCCTAAATAGGACTGGTTGGCTCCATCTCTGGCAATCCATCCCTTGACGATAGGACTCCATAACAGGGGTTTGGGCATGTGACTGTGAAACCATATCAGTGTCTGATACATTGCTCTTGCTGTCTACCAGCATGTCATGCACTCACTGGCTGTGACACAACAAGTAGTTTGTACAGAATAGGAAAGACAACAGCATTCACCAAACTCAAGACCCATCTCAGTGAGCTCAAAGATCTGGCCCATTTTGGACTCTTCCAGCTTGGAAGAGTCTTTGCCAGTCGCAAGAGAATTTGCACTTCTGCTTTACGGAAAAAATAAAAAGGAAAATTGACTGATGTGCACAAACTTGTATGAACTGAGGTTCATAATTGCATCAACAACATATGCAGCCTCTGCAAATTTGCCACCAACAGAGGATGCATTTGCACAACATGTGCAAAGAGCAATGTATCAGACAGCGATATGGTGTCACAGTCACATGCCCAAACCAATGTTATGGAGTCCTATTGGCAAGGGATGGATTGTCAGAGATGGAGCCATTAAACCAGTCCTATTTAGGAAACCCCCAGCACCTACAGAAGTGAGAGACATTACTTACTTGTATTGCAAAGATCCAAACTGTTAAAAGAGTGGAAAGTGCCAGTGCCTCTCTGTTGGCCTCCCCTGTACGGAGTTCTGCACCTGCTGTGCAGAATGTAAAAATGTGTCCCCAAACATCTGAGGAACCTGACATTTGACATTCTAGTATCTATATACTTGACCTCTCACTGAAACACATCTTATGTACAGTGCAGCAACAATGAAACATCCAAATACTTCGGAAAAAGGTTACAATATGATATGATATGATATGAGGATTTTTTTTTACATTGTGATAGCTTAATCTGACAAATGGACAATGATACTAAGGATACAGTATATTAAACATGATTGTCTCCAGATAGACAGGCTGCCTACAGACTGAGCAATATTTAGACAGTTTGTTTGCATCAGTCTTCTGCAAGCCTTACAATTGCAGTCCATGGAGTATAAGCTTGTGAATGTGCCCCAGACTCCCAAACACTGGCACAATAATCTGGTACGGTCATAATACGTTCAACAAAGGGCTGATACTGTATTTCATATTTGGATATTTGGACTTTGGCTGTGAAACAAGTGTCCATATGCCAGGTCAAATGAGCAGTTTTTTTTTCTAGTCTGTTCTCCTTTTTTTGTTCATGAAATGAAATGAAGCACTGAGATTTGGGGCTACCATAAAACAAATGTATTATGATTACTATTATACTTGTATTATTCCATCATGTCAAGACAGGAGATACTACTGATTTATAGTTTGGATTAATGTTCCAGTTTCAATAAAACTTCCAATATTTACACCTTGTATTTCTATGTTTTAGAGGCTTGTAATTTAGATCAACTTTATTTTATTGGGTTCCCCACATTCTGACTATTTGGTGATGTAGTTCAGCCACCTGGTATTTCCCTCTCCAAATATGATGATCATCAGAGTGAGCATTCTTAACTTATAGGCCACAGTACCCATCTGACCTCAAACACTATACCGTCCCAACTCCAACATCCCCTTCATCTCCAAAACTCTTGAGAGGGTGGTTGCCGCCCAACTTCAGTCCCACCTCGACTCAAACAACCTCCACAAACCATTTCAATATGATTTCCGCCCTAATCACAGCACTGAAACAGCCCTGTTAAAAATAAATAATGACTTCCTCCGTGCAGCTGACTCTGGAATCCTCACCATCCTCATCCTCCTTGACCTCTCCACTGCTTTCGATACCATCTCCCACCCACTACTTGTGGAGCACCTGGCGAACATTGGAATCACTGGTGTTGCACTTTCCTGGTTTGCATCCTACCTCCCGACAGACAACAGTTTGTCCAACTAGGGAACCACTCGTCCGGGTGTTCTGCCATTTGACCCAGGGGTCAGTATTGGGTCCACTCCTATTCATCACCTACCTCCTCCCCCTGGGTAAAATCCTCCGACAATATGGTGTCCAGTTTCACTGCTACGCCGATGATACCCAGGTCTATATCTCCACCAAACCCACCACCGCTCTTCCTCCCACCTCCCTCACCGCCTGCCTCCAGGACATCAGGAGCTGGATGAGCAGTAACTTCCTGAAGTTAAATGCCAGTAAAACCGTGGCCCTCCTCATCGGCTCCAAAAACATCCTCTCCAAAGCTCAAAACACCACTGCCCCAAACATCATCATTGACAGCTTCCCTGTTCCCTTCTCCACCCAAGTCAACAGCCTCTGCGTCATTCTGAACAGCACCCTCTCCTTTGCACCCCACATAAAAAACATCACCCGGTCTGCTTTCTTCCACATCCGCAACATCTCCAGACTCCGCCTATCCCTGTCCCAACACAGCACCAAAGTCCTCATCCTGATCCACGTTACATCCCAGATTAATTACTGCAGCTCTCTTCTCTCTGGCCTACCCACCAAATTGCTCAACAGACTCCAAATGCCTGGATCATCACCCGCACTAAATCATCTGACCACCTCACCCCTGTCCTCATTCAACTCCACTGGCTTCCCATTCACTACCGGATTGACTTCAAAAACCTTCTGCTCATTACAAAGCCCTACACAACCTAGCACCCACCCATCTCTCTGACCTCCTCCAGGAATACACCCCTTCCCGCTCCCTACGCTCTTCCTCAGCTGGCCTCCTGACTGTCCCGCCTCCCTCGCCTCAGTACCATGGGTGCTAGGGCCTTCAGCTGCTCTGCACCCAAATTCTGGAACTCGTTGCCATCACACATCCAACAGTCTGACTCCATCACCACATTCAAATCCCACCTCAAAACCCACCTGTTCAAATTGGCCTACTACCTTTAATCATATACAGTACTCAATCTGTTATTCGCCTGCCGTGTGTATCTCCTGTCTTTTCTTATATCTACACTCGTCGTATTTTAATGATGCTGGTGTTTGCAATGCTTGTTTTTGTGTATGATATTTTAGAATGTCATGTCTCTTTTATGCACTGTACAATGACCTTGGGTGTTTTGAAAGGTGTCACCAAATAAAATGTATTATTATTATGTTTACAGGACTATAATTCATTATCTTTTTAGGTAAATCATTTTTTGACTATTTGGTGATGTAGGGCAGCCACCTGGTTCATACCTCAGCAAATCTGACGAGGAAAAGACTGAGCATTCCCAAGTTATAGGCTTTTATGCCACTTATTCCCCATTCAGAATAACATACAATAATTTGACTGTTTCAGTGAAGAGGTAGTAGGCCTATGTCTAAAGAAATCTCATTTGCAATAGAACTGTACCAGATATCTCCATACAACTACTGGTCAGTGTTCAATAGCACCCTAGACAATTCAGTAATGGTATATTTTTCAGGGATTTCAGTTTTTCTGATAAATGAGAGAAAAGTGATGGAGTCCTATGTTCCTATCACCACAAAGTACAATTTCCGCCTAAACTAAAGCTATATTTACAGGACTATAAGTCATTATCTTTTTAGGTAAATCATTTTTTGACTATTTGGTGATGTAGGGCAGCCACCTGGTTCATACCTCAGCAAATCTGATGAGGAAAAGAGTGAACATTCTCAAGTTATAGGCTTTTATGTCACCTTTCCCCTATTCGGACTGGCCTAATTTGGCTCTTTTTCAGGGATTGGGGTAGTTCTAAAGAACAGCCAAAAAAACATCTTTTCCCCCAAATTTTTTTTTGACAACAATCAATTTCATTAATGGGAGACCCTAAAGATGAGAAAAATCATTGTTGTCATTTGTTCTACCTCGGGTAGGGGTATCTCAAAATCTGAGGGCCCATTCTGCTAGACTATTAACAAGGATGCAGCTGCAAGTCCACGATAATAACTTTTTGCAATGAGAATATCTTACATAAAATGAGTAAGTGGGCTCTGTCTGTCGTTTCAATTTTTGTCCCACTGATGATGTCACAATGTCTATGACATCATCAGTGATGTAATCAGTGACATCCTTATTGACCAAAATAATCTTATGACATCACTGATGATGTCATAGAGAGGCAAAGTGACCACCTACTTCCTGCTTCAGCACTGTACCAGAGATTTTCAACCTCCATTTATTTTCCCATACACATTTAGTAAAATGCTTATAAAAAGTTTTACTGGTTCAAACCAAACGGTACAGATATATTTAGAAACAGGAGAGATCGCATAACATTTCACTGGGACCAAAACATAAAAAAAATGCGGGTTTAAAGAAAAAAAAATCTATGTTTTTTTAAGTTTTGGTCAAAGTGAAATGTTCTATGGTCTCTCCCGATTATAGCATTAGCTGAACTGTTTGGTTCGGCCAAGTAAAACTATTTTATAAGCATTTTACGAAATATCTATGGTAAAATAAATGGCGGATGAAAATCTCTGGTACAGTGCTGAAGCAGGAAGTGACGTTCCACTTTGCCTCTCTAGGCACTGATGATGTCATAGGCATTCATCAGTGATGTCATAGGCATGTGACATGACATCATCAGTGACAGTGATGTCATCAGTGATGCGAAGTTGAGCAATTGTAGAGCAGATGAGACCACGCGGCAGCCGAGCTGCGGACGAGGCCGAGCTGCGTGCGGTGAGCCCGCGCAGCGGGCAAGCAAGCCTAGGGTTTCGGCCCCGAAGTGGCCGATACCCTAGTAATACCAAAAAAGCATGTCAAGCTCACAAGTTGATTATGATCTCCATTCATAGGAAAATAATTAATGTAAATAGGGGAATTCCTCTGGGGTTATGCCTTGATCTTTTAAAATCATTTGATAAGTGAGGAAGACGTGTTGTGACCTCCTCCTGAACACTACCCCATCTACAAAAAAATTCATGTAGTCATGCATAACATTCCTCAGTGAGGGCACTGCACAGTACAGTACACAGCTCCAGTCAACTGAACATTGGTGTAACTAACACTACAGTGTATGTCAACCAGGAAAATCCTAATGTAATAAAACTGTTTCCTTAAAGCAGGAAACCCCAAAACACCTTTTTTTTCAGCTTTTAACCAATATGACTTTGGGGGTGGTGTGTGAAGAATTCTGGTAAAAATTTCCACATTTCAGACCAAACTGTTGCCATTGTGCCATTTGTATCATTTTCAGCCGCATACACTGCTTTTTTTTGCCCTCAAATGAATGGGAGATTTGGTACAACCTGACGTCACGTTGTACCCAAAGACTATGGGATTTCAAGATAGTTACTCCCCTACTCCCCCTGTACCCTTTCCCGGCTCCTCACAACTCCAAGCCTATTCCCATGATGTCGCAAGCATTTTCCTACCAATATGGCCCTACAATACACATTGGCTGTCATTGGGGTACGGTGGTGCAGTGGTAAGCGCTGTCGCCTCACAGCTCGAAGGTCCTGGGTTCGATTCCCACCTGGGACGCTGTGGGCGCTGGAGTTGTGACCCCCCTATATCTTCAGTGCCTACTGCCCAGGTGGGCTATCTATCTCGTCGAAAGGGCCTTTCTGTGTGGAGTTTGCATGTTCTCCCCGTACCCCCCAGGGGGTTCCTCCGTACATAACCCCCCACTAAAAACATGCAGAAGATCGTCATCCGACCAGTGACGACAACATCTGAAGTTGGTCCAATGATGGTCCAATGAAGGTCCCCGGGCGCTGGAAAGAAATAGCGACCACTGCTCCTGGCCTGCCCCCCCGGAGGAAAGGACAAGCCTGGATGGGTCAACCGTCAAATACAGAGGACATATTTCACCGGCCACCGTCAGCATGAGTGTGTGTAGTGGCCACATGCATGTGTTGTAGTGTGTTCGTGTGACAATAAAGACAGCTGCCGTCTGAAATCGTGTTTTTTTTTTAATCGTTTGTGTCAATTGACCTGTTAATCACCTGTTAATTGATTACAATCGCCTGTTATTTTCCTACCAAGATGGTCATGTGGTGATGTAACACAATACTATCAATAAACGCCACTATAATCATAAAAGGAAGAAAATGGCATTGTGTTGCTGTAAATCATTCCCAACCTTTTTCATACTAAGGAGCCCTAATTTAGTTCACATTGGGCAATGGACCCCCATATGATGAGATTTGGTCTCTCAGATGCAAATCTTTTTTATTTATTTATTTTTTATGTAGCCTAGATATGATTTTGTCCAGAATTATAATCCATATATATTAGGTTGAAAGACAACAGAGAATGCTGGAATCCTCTCAAGGACCACTGGTGGTCACCGGACCCCACATTGAGAACCACTCAACCACTTTGATTGTGCAGAGAGAAGAGAGAGAGGACTCTTCTGTGCCCCTTTTTCACTCATGCACCTAGTCTAGCAGATATCAAACAGAAACAAAAAAAAAACATTTTAGCCTACAGCCTAAAATGTATTTTCCTTGGTTCACTTTTGACGGGGAGGAGAAGGCAGGCGAAGTGACACTCACCTCCGATTTATAGGCTACTCGGCTGCTGCTGCTGCACTGATGCTCTGCCCGTCTGTGACAAGCGGCTTGTCCAGTCGTATGCAGCAGTTCACGCAAACAGATGCGGGATTCCCGCAATCCTGTACCCAATTTCAGACACTGATTGTGCAGAAAAAATTGTGCAGAAAAATCGCACACCAGCGATTTTTGTTTGTGTTTGTTTGTTGTTGTTTTGTGAGGGCTACAAAGGGAGGAGACTGTTTCGCCTGTACTGTAGGGTGAGCAGCCAGGGTCTGAGGAGGAGGAGGAGGGAGGGGTGTTCTACGCCGCGCTGCAGCTCTGCGCGCTCGAGAGGAAAAATCAGAGATGCACTACAACTTTTGACAAGAATCACGAAAAAGGGAGAAACGGAAATTAAAAAGGGACTTCATAGGACAAGTTGGACAAGGGAATAACGTGGAGAAATCTCCAATTGTGATTACATTAGCGTGTTGAGAGCGGGGGGTTTGTCCTGACTGTTGTGCTGTGCTGCGGTCACCAGGCTCTTTTAACGATACTTAGACACGCTACATAGACACACATGGTCAGAGTCAATGGAGTCAATTTCTAGTTTGCCACTGAATGACCAAATTGATATCACTTTCAACCATTTTGAGCAACGCTGTTTCCATACAGGCCACCAGCGTTGGCTAGTTGTTGATATTTATAAATATATTGTAGCTCTCATATAATTTATTTTCGAGGCGGTGGGAAAACTGTCATGGCATCGATTTCCGGAAAGAAATTCCTGACCCGAGCACAGCCAAAGAGTATAGTGAGACAAGAGGGGAAGGTCATTTCTTGGTTTTTACCATAGGTTTTTTCAAATCAAGCATTATGCCGTTCTGCCAGAAATCTGGGGGGTTTAGTCCTGCTTTAAGTTGTCAGAGCTGCCTATAGTGCAGGCAGCCCAACGAGTGTTTTCAGGAATCTTGGGAGGTTAAGCCTCAGCGCTACTAGCTAGGCTGCAAAAAAAGATGTTTGAGATACGGAGAGGGCTTTGCTTTGATCTTCTCTTGTATTGTCTGGCTCCATGCATGTCCAGTTCACTCCACATCAGCACAGGGGAGAGGTGTAGATTGAGAGGGACACACACACACACACACACACACACACACACACACACACACACACACACACACACACACACACACACAAAAGTACTGGTAATTTGTTTAGCAAATCGTCAGGGTGTCCTGGCTATGAGCACGGATGCCTAATCCCTCCACTCACATTGCAATAAGCAGAGAAGGCTCCCTGGTGAGCATAGATCAGGTTGACTGCTTGGGTCAGGTGAGTGGTGTAGACACATACTGTAGATCAGATTGACTGCTTGGGTCAGGTGAGTGGTGTAGACACATAGATCAGATTGACTGCTTGGGTCAGGTGAGTGGTGTAGACACATAGATCAGATTGACTGCTTGGGTCAGGTGAGTGGTGTAGACACATAGATCAGATTGACTGCTTGGGTCAGGTGAGTGGTGTAGACACATAGATCAGATTGACTGCTTGGGTCAGGTGAGTGGTGTAGACACATAGATCAGATTGACTGCTTGGGTCAGGTGAGTGGTGTAGACACATAGATCAGATTGACTGCTTGGGTCAGGTGAGTGGTGTAGACACATACTGTAGACCAGGTTGACTGCTTGGGTCAGGTGAGTGATGTAGACAGATCAGATTGACTGCTTGGGTCAGGTGAGTGGTGTAGACACATAGATCAGGTTGACTGCTTGGGTCAGGTGAGTGATGTAGACACATAGATCAGGTTGACTGCTTGGGTCAGGTGAGTGGTGTAGACACATAGATCAGGTTGACTGCTTGGGTCAGGTGAGTGGTGTAGACACATAGATCAGGTTGACTGCTTGGGTCAGGTGAGTGGTGTAGACACATAGATCAGATTGACTGCTTGGGTCAGGTGAGTGGTGTAGACAGATCAGATTGACTGCTTGGGTCAGGTGAGTGGTGTAGACACAAAGATCAGATTGACTGCTTGGGTCAGGTGAGTGGTGTAGACACATAGATCAGGTTGACTGCTTGGGTCAGGTGAGTGGTGTAGACACATAGATCAGGTTGACTGCTTGGGTCAGGTGAGTGGTGTAGACACATACTGTAGATCAGGTTGACTGCTTGGGTCAGGTGAGTGGTGTAGACACATAGATCAGATTGACTGCTTGGGTCAGGTGAGTGGTGTAGACACATAGATCAGGTTGACTGCTTGGGTCAGGTGAGTGGTGTAGACACATAGATCAGATTGACTGCTTGGGTCAGGTGAGTGGTGTAGACACATAGATCAGGTTGACTGCTTGGGTCAGGTGAGTGGTGTAGACACATAGATCAGATTGACTGCTTGGGTCAGGTGAGTGATGTAGACACATAGATCAGGTTGACTGCTTGGGTCAGGTGAGTGGTGTAGAGACACATAGATCAGATTGACTGCTTGGGTCAGGTGAGTGGTGTAGTAGACAGATCAGTTTGACTGCTTGGGTCAGGTGAGTGGTGTAGACACGCTCCATTATGCATGACACTTCCTCCTCAAACCACAGCAGCCTTCACTGTTTGATCTCAGACTCCACTAGGACAAAACTGCTCTCAACACCCAGTGGTGTTTACAACTGCAACATGTGCTTTTGTAGCACTAGCCAATGAATGGCAACTGCCACTGGTGTTTTGAGGAAAGGGACATTGTCAATCAGTGGCAGAATGCCAACATCCTGATTGCCAACAGTTTCATTTGCTGTGTCTGTTATCTACTGTATGTGCTTAGTTGACATCATGTTAGCATCTCATGAACCGTTCTGTCATCACCATGGTAACAGGGCAGTGTTGTCCACAATGCAATGTAATATCTCCTCCTGTCCTGTCCTATATTTGTTGTTATCTGTGTGAACACAGATGCAGTCAAATGGGAAATGCCAGGAATAGCTTATTGCTGATGCTGAAGTGAGTGTGACAAAGCTGTTACTCTGCCTTCTGCTGTCTGTGACAGGCTGAGTTTGAGGGCCAGAGTTCACAGTGGTGGTGGAGCAGAAGAGCATACTGTTCATTTTGAGAAAGACTGTGCAATCATGGACTCAGTGTCCACTGTCCCACCATCCATCCACTGAGATAAACATGGATTAGCAACATAGCTGAGCAACAGCTGGGAAAGGAACAGCCCTTCTGCAGCTGGATGTGTGAGATTGTTCACATATCACATACTAAACAGGGGTGGGATTGATTCAGTGTGTGATGGACATTGTATTTATTTGTTTTTGTATTTATTTAGATATTGTATTTGGAGCAAGGTGAGGGTCACTTTGGACTCTGTCACAGTGCAACATGTCGTATCAAGAGCATTGACATTTTATTTAATATATAGGTGGCTATATACAGTATGCCATCTGGTGAGTGCCTTTATTCAACACACCTTACTTTTGAGTGCCTCCAGTGGGAATCAAACCCCCTGACTGTGGCAGTGTCAGTTAGTGCCACACTTAATCAGTTGAGCTACACACTGACCGCAGGACACATCCAGCCTGGGAAGTATGAGAATAGTCAGTCATTGGCAGTCTTGGCTTCAAAAGCTGCCTCTGAAGTCAGTGCAATGTCTATTACTAGAGCCCGACCGATACTGGATTTTTGAGGCCGATGCCGATACCGATATTAGGGAGTAAAAAAATTCCTATACCGATAATATCGGCCGATATATTTTATTTTATTATTATTTTTTTTAATCTAATTTTTATCCCCCATTAGTGCAAATTTTTTATTTATTTATCCTGGTTGCTGCTCCACCCTCTGCTGATCTGGGGAGAGCCGAAAACTGGCTCCATGCTTCCACATGGGCAGTTAGCCAGCCGCTTCTTTTCACCTGACAGGGGAAGCTTCACCGGTAGGACATAGCACGTGGGAGGATCACGCTATTCCAACGAGTTCCCCTCCCTCCGAACAGGCGCCCCTAACGACCAAAGGAGGCACCACATCAGCAACCCTCAAATATCAAACACTTGACAAAGATATGAGTTGACATGAATTGAAATATGTAATGTAGGCAGGATATTTTACAGCTTATTAATAAACTCAATGCAATGAAACAGTAAACTTAACTGGGAATTTAATAATTATAAATAACTAGAAATACAAAAACACAATAGAACAAATAGTTAAGAAAAAATATCAAATATACACAACATGTCATGTCGTGTATAACTTTAAAAAAAAAAAAAAAAAAAAAAAAATCTGCAATATCGGCGCACCATATCGGCCGATCCGATATATCGGTAATCGGCCAATATCGGCCGATAATATCGGCGAACTGATATATCGGTCGGGCTCTATCTATTACCCCGACAATCAAGTGCATGGAGTTGGCCTGTGGTGATTTATTGAGAGAGTTGTCATATTGATATTGAAATGCTCCAGAGTTCAAATCCTAACAGCCAACAAAAGAGCCCTTTGGGGCAGTCACTCTTTTCCACTACCCTCTGTGTGACTACATAGTGCTCTTCTGACGACATGTTGGCCTCTCAAAGCCCTGGTCTGTAGCTGATTGGGTCTCATAGCCCTGGTCTCAGTCTGTAGACTGGGTCTCAAAGTCCTGGTCTGTAGCTGACTGGGTCTCATAGCCCTGGTCTGTAGACTGGGTCTCAAAACCCTGGTCTGTAGACTGGGTCTCATAGCCCTGGTCTGTAGACTGGGTCTCAAAACCCTGGTCTGTAGACTGGGTCTCAAAGCCCTGGTCTGTAGCTGACTGGGTCTCAAAGCCCTGGTCTGTAGACTGGGTTTCAAAGCCCTAGTCTGTAGACTGGGTCTCATAGCCCTGGTCTGTAGACTGGGTCTCATAGCCCTGGTCTGTAGACTGGGTCTCAAAGCCCTGGTCTGTAGACTGGGTCTCATAGCCCTGGTCTGTAGACTGGGTCTCATAGCCCTGGTCTGTAGCTGACTGGGTGGGTGGGGACTATACTTGAGGAGTGACAGCATGACTGTGGCTCTGTTTTTAATTGGACAGTAGGGTTTTGAAGGTTACATCTCCAGTCTTTCATTTTGTCACGTGACACCCAGGCTGGGAGGGCCTTGTCCTTATGTTGTATCTTCCTCTGAAGAGTGAATCTGGCTTCCAGATTGAGGACGATGTGAAAGATCAACACTGAAGCTGTGTAGTCTCTCCAGACAAACACGTTGACTCCCGCAATCTACAACTCCTCCTGACCCGCCTACCCGTCTGTATTCCAGCAGCTCTCAAAGTTGATCAGAGAATAAGGCAGGATATCCGGTCAAAATAAGGCAGGTATCCGCTCATTTCCCCACTTCTGTGTCCCCTGTGCAGTCGCTTAATAGTTACCCAGGCTAGCTTAATAGCTCTGACTGGAAAACAAAACTAGTCCAATCCGAGCTAGCTATACAGTAGCTGCTGAGCAGAAATGGAAAGTGGACAAGCTATTTTTGGCCAGCCCAAGCGGGCCTTATATCTGGCTTTGTCCAGTCCAATTTGCGTGTCAATTTGAGTGCCAATGCTCGTGAACTCTTTATCGCGCTGGCCATATGCTAGGTTCCGACCTAGCCTTGTTATTTATTTATATATATATGTATTTTTGTAAACGTGCTTTGGTCGAATACCATCAAACTTCCTTCCAGTTTCAAGCGTTTTTTTTCTTCTCCTTTCTTTGCAAGATGAATGTCCAAATGTTAACGTGCTGAAGTACAGACTCAGACTGTCTCTGGAGCATTCACAGATTGTGGAAGAGATAGACTGGCTTGAGAGTCGTCTTTCACAGTGATAAACTGGTGTTGCTATCGTATCGCCAAACAGGCCAATGTAGCATGCTGACTGTCCTTTTATTGACAAGGTGTGATGCAGGATAAAGCTATACTGTAATATGATTCATAACATCATGGAGGAAGGAGTCAGTGGGGTTGTTTAGGGTTGACCACATTCTGGCTTCAGGGCGCGGAGCAGAATGCAGATGTGCCATCCAATAGGTCACACTCATCAGACATTTCATAAATGCGCTGCAGCCCTGCGCCTGCGGGCGTGACTATTGAAGTGTTTTCCCTACACCACACACCCATTATAATTACAGCAGCTAGCTTGCTGATGTGGGTGGGTTCCATTACATTACATTACGTCATTTGGCAGACGCTTTTATCCAAAGCGACTTACAATAACACATTTTTGTCAGCAATAGAGCAATCAACTATGCAGCACAGTCTATGACAACTACAACTTCTGAAGGAACAGTGGTACAAGTTTAGTTTAGGTTAGTAGTGTTTTGTTTTTTGTTTTTTTGAAAGAGAGAGAAAGAAGTTAGATCAAGAAGGGCCCAGATGGAGCCTGAAAAGGTGTGTCTTTAGTCTTTTCCGAAAGATCGGCAGTGATTCAGCTGTCCTGACCGAAGGTGGAAGCTCATTCCACCTTTGAGGTGCCAGGGACGAGAAGAGTTGAGATCGGGATGAGCGACTTTTGACCACACTCCTCTCCTCGCTGAATCACTGTCATGCATGAGGAGACTTTTGCTGCTATTCGCCTATTTCACATCCCACCCAAATCAGCCATTTTCTGTCTGAAATGCAAATTAGACTGCATGCACTGATATATCAGTGCATGCAGTCTAATTATTATATTGTGTTACTTCCTGCATTTCAGACACAAATTGGTTGAGTTGGGTGGGATGTGAAATAGGCGTATAGAAAGAAAACAGAAAATAATTGTAATTAGGAGGGAAATTGCTTGCTCAGCTCTACGTTTTGATTTAGGTCAACTTTATTTTGTCCTGACTCCCTGTGCTTTCTAATCAGCATTATCTGGCAGCCAGGACTTGGCTTCCACTATTGAAAGTGTGCTAGATCTGTCTGTGGCTGTCTTTAGCCTTTTGCCCCCAGCCCCCAGTGAGGGAGGGTGATTAGTGGCCACAAGTCCTCATGGCCGGTTAGCTCAGTTGGTTAGAGCGTGGTGCTAATAACGCCAAGGTCGCGGGTTCGATCCCCGTACTGGCCACAGACCTTTTGAGTAATAGTCAACTCAACAGTCAAAGAAGAAAGTGAGAATGAAAAGGATATTAAGTAAACCAAAATAAAAAGATGCCAGTAGAAGCATAGCCTATTGTCGTTAGGAATGCATTTATTTTCTTCATACTGAGAGGACATGAAACATTTGATCATATGACTCTAGTTCATTTGCATTTCACTTCAGACAAGACAGGACACTGCTTTCAAGTCTGACATTTACCTAGATTTGCTAGAAAGATGAATAACATTCCACCTTTTCGCCAACTAGGGCGCTGCTAGATGATGTCACTAGGTTGACTGTATAGTACTGTATAGTACTGTAGAGTACAGTAGAGTATAGTACAGTACTATACAGTACAGTACAGTACAGTATAGTACAGTATAGTACAGTACAGTATAGTACAGTATAGTACAGTACAGTACAGTGCAGCACAGCACAGCACAGTACAGTACAGCACAGCACAGCACAGGACAGCACAGCACAGTACAGCACAGCACAGAGCAGTACAGTACAGCACAGAGCAGTACAGTACAGTACAGCACAGCACAGCACAGCACAGTACAGCACAGCACAGCACAGTACAGCACAGCACAGAGCAGTACAGTACAGCACAGAGCAGTACAGTACAGCACAGAGCAGTACAGTACACCACAGCACAGCACAGCACAGTACAGTACAGCACAGCACAGCACAGCACAGCACAGCACAGCGCAGTACAGTACAGCACAGAGCAGTACAGTACAGCACAGAGCAGTACAGCACAGCACAGCACAGCACAGCACAGCACAGCACAGAGCAGTACAGTACAGTACAGTACAGCACAGCACAGCACAGCACAGCACAGAGCAGTACAGTACAGAGCAGTACAGTACAGAGCAGTACAGTACAGCACAGAGCAGTACAGTACAGTACAGCACAGCACAGCACAGTACAGCACAGCACAGCACAGCACAGAGCAGTACAGAGCAGTACAGTACACCACAGCACAGCACAGCACAGAGCAGTACAGTACAGCACAGCACAGCACAGCACAGCACAGAGCAGTACAGTACAGTACAGCACAGCACAGCACAGCACAGCACAGTACAGTGCAGCGCAGCGCAGCGCAGCGCAGCAGAGTACAGTACAGTAGAGTACAGTACAGTACAGTACAGTGCAGCGCAGCGCAGCGCAGCACAGTACAGCACAGTACAGTACAGTACAGTAGAGTACAGTACAGTAGAGTACAGTACAGTACAGTACAGTACAGTAGAGTACAGTACAGCACAGTACAGTACAGTACAGTACAGTACAGTAATGGAGTACAGGATAGTTCATTGTTGGTACAAAGGATTTTGAATTCTAAAGGCTCACAGCATAATGCTGTTGTCTCTCTGACTTGGATTGTGGTTGTTTTGATTCATCAAAAGGTTAAAAATCCTTACTACTGCACTGTACAGCCACGCTAGTGACATCATGTAGCAGCGCCCTAGTTGGCAAAAAAAGTGGAATGTTCTCTCTAGCAATTTCAGACTTGAAAGCCGTGTCCTGTCTTGTCTGAGGTGAAATGCAAATGAACTAGAGTCATATGATCAGATGTTTCATGTCTTGCAAAGTAAACCAGGACCCGCTGGTCCGTTTTAACGAGACTGTTAATATCATGCTGGCATTTTCTATAGGATAGAATGAGCGTTTGCCTGTTTAGTATGCTGCAGGGCACTACCCTGTCCTCCCTGCCCTGACCCTTAAAGCACCTTACTTTGTCAAGCCTGCCCCTCTATTCTTTTGTAGGTCAGTGGATCTGCTGTTTTTGATGACTGTAATCCTCCTGACACACAGTTTAATAAAACAGCCATCCAAAGAGCTGCAGAGCCGAGCCCAGAGAGACACACTCACAGCTTGGAAAAGTCTCTCTCTCCCTCTCCCTCTCTGTCTCTCTCCTTGTCTCTCTCCCTCTCTCTCTCTGTCTCTCCCTCTCCCTCTCTGTCTCTCTCCTTGTCTCTCTCCCTCTCTCTGTCTCTCTCCCTCTCTGTCTCTGTCTCTGTCTCTCTCCCCCCCTCTCTCTCTGTCTCTCTCCCTCTCCCCCTCTCTCTCTCTCTCCCTCTCCCTCTCTCTCTGTCTCTCTCCCTCTCTCTCTCTCCTTCCCTCCCTCTCTCTCTCTCTCTCTCTCTCTCTGCGCCCCCCAATCTAGGCTTTTGTTTATGACTCTCAGCCCATGTGTGGAATGCCACTTGTCATTAAGTGCGCTCCAGAATGTTCATGCCAGTTTGTACAGATTCACAACCCCGGGCGTTCGTCACTGAGTAGCTGTCAGCAACACGCAAATGATTTGTCATTTAATTTGTGACTGAGCTCCGGTTGCCATAAGAGAGAGGATTTGACACTTCAAAGTATTCTCCCATTGCCCACTGTTGAATCATCACATATGAGTGGCTAGAAGGCACGTAGGTGGCAATTTATTGTCCACAATATGGATGACATACCATGGCATTACTATAGCATGGTCAACATGCATTTTGTCACTTCTCAGCCATTGCCTTTGAATTAAGACAGGTTGTTATGAATACACAGGTGAGCAAATTGTCTGCATTATTGCAGCAGGCAGATAGATGACTGTTATTCCTGTGTGAGCACACCACTCAGCCTCCTTGACATGTAATGACACGCTTGCCTCGGTCTGTCATCAACCATGAGGGTCACGTTACGTTACCCCTCGGTGTCTTCCGCTATGTTCTCCTCAATCACTGTTCTCAGATCATGATACTATGTCCTCCTCAATCACTGTTCTCAGATCAGATATTATACTATGTCCTCCTCAATCGCTGTTCTCAGATCAGATATGATACTATGTCCTCCTCAATCACTGTTCTCAGATCAGATATGATACTATGTCCTCCTCAATCGCTGTTCTCAGATCAGATATTATACTATGTCCTCCTCAATCGCTGTTCTCAGATCAGATATGATACTATGTCCTCCTCAATCGCTGTTCTCAGATCAGATATGATACTATGTCCTCCTCAATCGCTGTTCTCAGATCAGATATGATACTATGTCCTCCTCAATCACTGTTCTCAGATCAGATATGATACTATGTCCTCCTCAATCACTGTTCTCAGATCAGATATGATACTATGTCCTCCTCAATCACTGTTCTCAGATCAGATATGATACTATGTCCTGATTGTCCTCCTCAATCACTGTTCTCAGATCAGATATGATACTATGTCCTGATTGTCCTCCTCAATCGCTGTTCTCAGATCAGATATGATACTATGTCCTCCTCAATCACTGTTCTCAGATCAGATATGATACTATGTCCTCCTCAATCACTGTTCTCAGATCAGATATGATACTATGTCCTCCTCAATCACTGTTCTCAGATATGATACTATGTCCTCAATCACTGTTCTCAGATCAGATATGATACTATGTCCTCCTCAATCACTGTTCTCAGATCAGACATGATACTATGTCCTCCTCAATCACTGTTCTCAGATCAGACATGATACTATGTCCTCCTCAATCACTGTTCTCAGATCAGACATGATACTATGTCCTCCTCAATCACTGTTCTCAGATCAGACATGATACTATGTCCTCCTCAATCACTGTTTTCAGATCAGACATGAAACTATGTACTCCTCAACCACCATTCTCAGATCAGACATGAAACTATGTCCTCCTCAATCACTGTTCTCAGATCAGACATGATACATTTTAATCACTGTTCTCAGATCAGACATGATACCTTTTAATTTATCTGTGAAACACAACACTGAGAAGGTTAAGAAAGTGGTTCAATCTGAATGAATTATGGTGGGGAATTGCCTCTTGCCTGTGTAAGGGTTTATAAGTTGCATAGATCAGAGGCCTCGCTGGTGTGTTTACAAAGCTGCAGGGAGACAGTTTGCTGACAGATAGAAGAGAAGGTTAAAGTGGAGGACACACGCACCACATGTGAACACACACACCGTGCCACAGGGCATCCAGGATGTCATTTGGTGGAAGGTGCGTCTAGCTTCCTCCGAGAAGCAAGTAAAAACAGCTGAAAACTGGAGTAATTATAGGAGAGACGTAATGGAGGAATCTGCAGACCGCGTTCAAAGTCAGAATGCTGTGTCTGTCTGTGTCTCGTCTTACAACTGTTAGCACTGTGTGTCTGTGTCTGTCGCACATCGCACATCACGCTAGCTCTTCTAGAAGACAGAATCGATTTCATCATGTTGGCGTAATGCATAATCACAGATGAACCAGAATGGAACGCTTTGAAATTTGACCTATTTACAGACATTCAAATATTTGACCTATTGAACAAACGTCTACACTTCACCTGAGGGGAGAGATTATATGAATCACTGCCTACAAAGTTGTTCGTTTGAACTCCAACCCATGCAAGTCACTTGCCGTTGCTACTTCACATGTAACCCTTTGTTCACACATAAGTTTATCAGTATATAACTTGAGAAGGCTTTATCATCAGTTGTACTGTAGTAGCTAGCTAGTAGTAGCAGCTAGCTACTGTAGTAGCTAGCTGCTGTTTGTCTCCTTGCATTCCTCTGTTTTAGCCCCCAGGCTATGGCTATTCTACCTGCCTCTGTTGGTGCTAGCATTGTCTGTCAGCAGACACTACTCCTGTGTGTTCCTCTCCACTCCTCTGGCTCTGTGCCCTGCACTGCACATAGGGCGCAAGACAACAGATGCAGAGGATTTCACATCATCTGTAGACAAAACAAGCTTTGAGACCTTTGAGAATGGGCTATCTTCTGGGCTGTTTGCTGCACTACTGTGGTGTGTAGTAGGTTTGTCTTACTCATCGGTGGGTTATTGTGGACTTGTGTTGTGGTTTATATTGAACTAAAGAGGAGATTGTTTGAGAAGAGCATAAAGCAGCAGCATACATACTCTACCCCACAACAAGGGCTGCTTTATGCTACAGAGTGATGTCATGGCAGGCAGGAGACTGACAAGGCCAGGAGGTCTGGCACAATGCACAACTTGGCTGTTTTAGTAGTAGGCCTCTGACAGAAACTGTCCCCTCTGGGTATGAATTGTACATGGGCAAAGTAAACCTGTGATGGTGAGGAATGCATGTCTCTCATGCCTGTGCAGGTCCAAAGGTCTTTCCTGCCTTAGCATGCTAGTGGCATTTCCCGTCAAAATCAGTCCAAATGTGAGGCTGCTGCTATGTAACACAAACCATCACCTTGACCCCTGCACCCACATGCCCATACAATATAGATGGGTCTGGCCACAACATTGTCTGAGTTTTGTTCATCAAAAATATATAGTCTGTGTAGCCAGGTATGAGAATGGATTTTCTCTGGGCCTGAACAAGAATGTTACTAAATGTTACTGAATGGCTAAATGGGAGACATGCCTTTGGGAGTGTTACCTAATCTACATTTCATTGTATTAATCTCTTGGCATGTGAAACACTGCAAATCGACCTACTTGTGTGAAACCAGTTGAAAGTTAATTTGAGAAGAGCCTCAAGGGCTCATTATACTCGAGCTAGGCTCCGCGAGGCGGATCTCCGCGAGTCATGTGCGGACCTCGCGCTGGGGCAGATGCTTTTATTCTCAGAAGTGATCAGCCAAGTGATCACCATGTTACATTGTACAATGGTAATAGTGAGAACACCCCGTGAAAAGTCGCAATGAAACGCTATTATGTGCAGTACTGAGTGCGCTTTCACTCTCAAACGACCGCACATGAGCACATGAAGGAATCACCAAACTTGTTTTTACTGAAAGCCGTTTCAGTTCTCAGCCCTGATAGCCTACTACTCTGTGCTGCTTTTAATCTCTCAACCATGCTCTCAACACAACACATTTACTTGGAGAAACGAACAGTTGCAAATCAAAGTTTAGCCTACCACATGGGTCAAGAAATGTGGTGAAAACAGAGCTCAGTGTTCAGGGCTCAGTGGCTCGAAAGCGTCCATGTTTGGAGAGAAGCCGTGCGGAGGTCACGCTGCGAGAAAAATCTTCAGGTACGCGGTGGGCGGCCTACGGGGGTCGCGCCCAACACATTGACGTCATTTGACGCTCGCGCCCCTCGCTTCTCCCCCGCGCCCTTCACGGCACGGCGAGTATAAAACAAGCTTTAGTTTGCATGCTCATTTAGAAAAGGGCACAGTCACACAGCTGAGTAAACTGTGTGACTGAGGAAAGCTTGTTTCACCATTGACTGACTTTGAATCAATTAGTATCTCACTGTAAGGAAAGCAAGATTTCAAACCGGAGCGTGAACCTGTTTTAAATCCTAAATTGGCTAGTGTAAACCTGTTTTGAATCCTATTGGCTGGTGTTTAGCTGCAGAAACAACATCTTCCATTCTGCTTTTGCTCTCTCCATTCCAATGGATGTTCACTGTCTGTCAGCCTGTTGACATCTACGCAATTGGAACACAAACGCACACACATGATTAGCATGTAAGAAGAAGCATGTGTTTGTTCACTTCCCACTTTGACACGTGGGAGTGTGACGGTCCCCCGGAGCCCTATAACAGCTTCTTTTGTTTTCCTTCACTTTGTTTTCTTCTGTTCCAATTTGTCTGAATGAGTTTTGCTTCAGACGGCTGACATGGACACAAAAGGTACCCAGACCACAACAACACAGTCAGCCACGCTCCTCTGCTGAGACGGCCCACTGCTCTGATGAAGTAGCATGGAGGAGACGGGCTTACAGGGATGCCTAAGTGATGATGATGATGATGATGATATATGGAAACATTCTTCAGCGCTGAATTAATTTTAAGTTGTGTGTGCATCAACCCACTCGTTCAGCCACCACTTGACATTTGTCCCTCCGCTGTGTCCTCCAGGGACGTGTGTGGGCATAGCGAATCCCCAGCAGAGGCCGCGCAGGAGAAGGGCACCCACAGCATGGACGTGGAAGACTTCCCTCCCCCTCCGCCTGAAAGTAATGTCAACAACCTTTTCTCCCTCTCATATGTTTTTGCCATATCAGAATGACTTCCTTAAGTTTCCCATGAAAAAAGAACTATTTCAACAATTCTTTTGATTTTTGTTAGGGATGCACCGATACTACTGGCCTAATTTACTGTACTTGTACTCGCCCGATACTGACACGGCTGCGTACCCGATACCACTTTACGCCATGCGATGTGACGTTAACCTGAAAGCAGGAAGCCAGCATCAGGCTCACAGCTGATAGAAACTTGGCTGTTTACTATAGCAGCATGTTTTGCATGGAGAAAGCTGCTGTCTGCCTGGGACGCTTTGTGAGGAGAAGCTATCAGAGGTCAGTCATCAGCTGTTTAGAGCTGCACCGCAACTCGCAACTCGCAACTTCACTCTGCACTAACGTTAGCTTACAGTTACCGTTAACCTGCAACAAGCTACCAAAACTTTCTGTTCAATTTACAGGTTATCATTAGCTGCTCTTCTAGCAGACAACACAGTGTTGTGGAACAGGCAAAGGCTTACCAGATAGTTGCAATAGGCTACATGTCCCGTGTAACCCACACTGCCTTGGCTTTATAATAATGTAACGTCCCATTTCTCCCATCGTCTAAAAATAGATTTCCCCACTACTCCTCATGGTGCCTTCAAGGTGCAGACTCCAGACTCAGTCAAGTTTGAGGTGCCTTCAAGGTCCATTCAGTAAAAATAATGATGTGTTCAAATGTAATCTTGTAAAATATAAATAAACTAAAGAAAATGGCTAAAATCCATAATGTTGAGACGTTCTTTGACTTAAACATAATGCTTAAAGCATAAAAAAAAAACATTGTCGACCCCTAATTAAATACTCTGTATCAGTATTCGGTATCGGCAAGTACTCAAATGTAAGTACCGGTACTCATACTCAGTCCGCAAAAAAGTGGTATCGGTGCATCCCTAATTTTTGTTTTTATTTTTCTCATGGGTGGTGAGCTGTGGTACTAATACTTTGTGTGGTGTTACAGATTTGAAAAATATGCAATATGCAATGCTAGTTTCTTTCAGATTTGGGCTAGGTTTGGCATTTCAAGGTCAAATTTTTTCCCAGGATGTCAGAATTAAAAATTGTATCCAGTATATTATTGGTAAAGTCGAATATTCTTTCTCTGTGTTGGTGAACAATTGTGAGATTTGAAATTAGTCTCCTCCTTGTTGTAGCATCTAGGCCTAGGCTGTATAATGGCCAAGGCTGCATTTATACCTAAAAAAGAATTGGTTTGTCCAAAAAGTATATTTGGCATTTCTTTTTAGGTGTGTGTGTGTGTGTGTGTGTGTGTGTGTGTGTGTGTGTGTGTGTGTGTGTGTGTACTATGCCAATTTGCTCTATGATTGTTGGACAAATATTATTGTCCAATTTATAGGCTACATCTTCTAAACCAGAGGTTCTCAAATGTTTTTCAGCTAAGGACCCCTTACAAGATAGAAAATCTACCGGGGGACCCCCTCATTCTGATTTGTGATTTTGGGCTAAGCTATTGTTTCCACGGTAACGTGCTTGAGTTTTAAATTGATAGGTTTGTTAGATTAGAATGTAATCCATGAACCATTTTAGATTTAAAGCATACAATATTTTTGTTGAACTATGAAGCTTTTGCAAAAACAAAAACAACGTTTTTATTTTTATTTTCCTGAAAACCTTTCGCGGACCCCCTGGCAAAGTGCCACGGACCCCTAGGGGTCTGACAATAGTCTAGGCTGACAATGCCCTACACCAGGGGTGGGCAACTGGCGGCACACGGGCGGCCCCCGACCTCACTCAGTGTGGCCCCTGGGTCAATTTCCTTTTTATGCCTCCGCCGACGATAGCCAGGCCGGAGGCATAATGGATCCGGGTTGTCCGTCCGTACGTACGTACGTCCGTCCATCCGTCCGATGTTCGTTAACGCGATATCTGAGGAACGCCTTGACGGAATTTCATCAAATTTGCCTCAAACATAGACTTAGGCCCAATTCCAATCCACCCCCTAAAGACTCAAGCCCTGTTCCCTCACTCCCTCTAATGGCCGCCGGCGGAAAGTGGTTGAGTCATCAAGTGTGGAAGGGATCCACATTGGATAAATAGGAGGATTGGGACAGCAGAGCCCTTTGCACTTGACAAGATGATGTTGACTCTGGCAGGTTTGGGGCTCGCTATATATTGTTTATTGTCAAGACACCTAAAGGGTTTGAGGGATCCCTGATGAGTCTGTTCTCATCCAGGCTCTGGCTCTACAGAGTGGACAACAGGTAATTTAAAAATAATAAATATAGCCTACTTAACAAATTTACCACGAGAGGAAGGGGGTTGTGGCCACATTTACCACTGGTACAGGGTTGTGGCACGAGGCAAAGCCGAGTGCTATAAACCCTGTACCAGTGGTAAATGTGGCCACAAACCCCGACCTCGAGTGGTAAATTTGTTTTCTACAACAGCTACCAAATAATATAAAAAATACACAATTGTAACATCCAATTCATTTATTTACAATCATTACTGGTTTCAGAATACATTTATCCTTCCGCCACAGAATATAGTTCCATACGCACTAAACATTTAGTTGCCTTTGAGCCAAAAAACAACTAACCTATTCCTTAACGGGATTCACAGTTATTGATACATTGCCTGTAAAAGTACAGTTATTTAAACAGTTATCTAAAGCAGCCCGTTTTGGTGGTGGTGTGTTGATATCTGGTGACGGCAGAGGGCGTTTGTTTGTTTGACAGTCCCAGGTTCGGGGTCCGGGCGCTAGTCCGACCTCCCGCTAGTCCGACCTCCCGCTAGTCCGAACTCGTGACAACTCAAGCTCAGCCAGTTCTCTCTCCCCAATTTCACCTTGTCGTTCTTTGTTCACTTCACCTTCATCTTCATCTAACCACTGCTCAAAACTCAATCCACCCAGTAAATCAAACGTTACTACGAAATCGGACATTTCCTTGTTAGAGATCGGCCATTTCCTTGTTAGAGATTTGCAGACTGACAGGCTAACAGTGGGCGGAGTCAGCACAGGGAGCGGAGTCAGCATCAGGGAGCGGAGTGATACTGCGGTTGGAGCCGAACTGTAGATTGTTGGCCTATTTACCACTGTTGCTAGCCAATCAGAATCCAGTATTCACTCATGCTGTTGTAGAATGCAAAATCTGCAATTGATAACTGTGTAGGCTAATTATAATTGAAATAAGCTTAATAATGACATGTCACCCAACATTATACACAATGTCAATACAATACAGATTCGGTAAAACTATTTCTCATTCATCAAAAACGTTGTGGATTGTAATTGTAATAGAAATGATAGATGATTATACTAGGATTGTGTAATATAACTACTTGCATTCTGCTGATATAATATTTTTGTCTAATCTAAAATCCCTATTAATGTAATGTTTCACTGTCAATTTACGCATTCCAGCGCACCCCGTACACGCGGCTCCTCGGTCTCCTCGTTCGTTTTGCGTGTGTGTTTTTCTTTCTTTTTTTTACAGATATTTGCGCCCTTTCCCGGTAACCCCGTTTTATACGTCACAACGCTATGCATTGTGGGCAATTCCCTTTCCATAAGTGGCCACAGCTGCTCCCTTACGGTAAGGGGGCAGAAAGGGCTCACTCCGAGCCCTCATTCACTTTGCGATTTCACTGTGGGACATCCCTAAGCCCTCGCTCCCTTCATGTGAACGCGCCTCTAAGGGCTTGAGTCAGTATTCAAGATTCAAGATTCAAGATTCAAGATTCAAGATTTTTATTGTCACTCCATGGTACAAGTACCACGTGTGAAATTCTTGTGCAGTGGACTCCGTTTACGACATAGTACAAATAGGCAACAGCAATAAGTAATAGGCAATAAGAAATAGGCATCAATAAGCAATAAGACAGCAATAAGGCAATAAGAAATAGGCATCTTATAAGCAATAAGACAAGTCGGTGGCTTATACGACAGTGGCATATTCATTGCACATAGGTGCACATGTCATGTGCATACGTTAGACGTGTTCAGACATTCCAAATTCGACGTTTTATACATACATGTGCAAATAGCATGTACCTTATTAAACATACACTTAAATTTACAATTAAACGTTAGGCACCTTATTAAACATACACTTAAATTTACAATTAAACGTTAGGCATCCGTAATAGTAGCAGCTGCAGTACGGTACTGCGGTACGACTACTGCACTATTTGTGCATATTTAGGAGTCTCGTGGCCTGCGGGAAGAAACTGTTCCTCAAGCGATTTGTGCGTGTTTTTGGAACCCTGTATCTCCTCCCTGAGGGTAGCCGGGAGAACAGGCTGTTGTGGGGATGGTTTGTGTCTTTGATGATCTTCAGGGACCTCCTGAGGCACCGCTGGTTATACAGTTCGTGCAGTTCTGGCAACTCGTCTCCTGTTACGTGCTGGGCCGCGCGCCTCACCCTCCGTAGCGCCCTGCGGTCCATGGTGGTACAGTTCCCGTACCAGGCGGTGAAGCAGCCAGTCAGCAGGCTTTCAATGGTGCCTCTGTAGAAGTCCCTGAGGATTTCTTTCCTTAGCCCAAACTTCTTCAGGCGCCTGAGTCCGTGTATTCGCTGTTGGGCCTTTTTGACAACAGTGGCGGTGTGGCCGGCCCAGGTCAGGTCCTGGTGGATGTTGACTCCCAGGTACTTGAAGCTGTCCACCCTTTCCACCACTGTGCCGTTGATGGTGATTGGGGGGTGTGTGCCCCCCCCTCTCCTGTAGTCCACAATGATCTCCTTGGTCTTGGAGACGTTCAGAGAGAGGTGGTTGTCCTGGCACCATTGTTCCAGGACCCTCACCTCCTCTCTGTAGGCCGTCTCGTCGCCCCCCGAGATCAGCCCCACGACTGCTGTGTCGTCTGCAAACTTCACGATGGTGTTTGAAGTTTGAGTCGCCACGCAGTCGTGGGTGTAGAGGTCGTACCAGAAGGGGCTGGAGACGCACCCCTGGGGTGCTCCTATGCTGATGGTCAGCGGGGAGGAGGTGAGGTTGCCCACCCTCACCACCTGGCGGCGGTCTGTCAGGAAGTCCAGGATCCAGTCGCACATCGCTGTGTTTAGTCCCAGGTCCCTGAGTTTGCTTACCAGCCTGGAGGGTACTATGGTGTTGAATGCTGAGCTGTAGTCCACGAACAGCATTCTCACATAGGTGTCCTTCCCCTCCAGGTGGGACAGGGCGGTGTGGAGCACGTGTGCCACTGCATCCGCTGATTTGATTTTCGTGGTCAAAGGTCAAGGTCACTGTGACCTCACGAATGCCATTCCCAAGTTCGTTAAAGCGATATCTCAAGAATGGCTTGATGGAATTTCTTTCTTCCAATTTGGCTCAAACGTCGACTTGGGCACAAGGATGAACGGATTACATTTTGGTGATCAAAGGTCAAGGTCACTGTGACCTCTCCAAGGCCATTTTCAAGCTTGTTAACGCCATATCTCAGGAATGCCTTGACGGAATTTCATCAAATTTGCCTCAAACATTAACTTGGCCTCAAGGATGAACTGATTGCATTTTGATGGTCAAAGTTCAAGGTCACTGTGACCTCACGAACGCCATTCCCAAGTTCGTTAACGCGATATCTCAAGAACGGCTTGATGGAATTTCTTCTGATTTGGCTCAAACATCGACTTGCACTCAAGGATAAACTGATTAGACTTTGATGGTTAAAGGTCAAAGTTCAAGGTCACTGTGACCTCACACACCCAATTTCCAAGCTCTGTAACACAACATCTCAGGAGCGCCTTGACGGAATTTCTTCCAATTTGCCTCAAATGGCGATTTGGACTCAAGAATGAACTAATGGCGGAGGCATAAATCCGCGGTGCGGTCGTTCTAGTTTTTTTTGTACACATAGCGTTTTTGGTCACAGAACATGGCGCTAATGGCGTTAGCATTGTCCATCCACATACTGTTTAACGTTAGCATTTGAGCTAACGCTATTGTAACAAACTATATCCAGGATGCACATTGCACATGTAACATTAGTAATCGGATTAATATGACATATTTGGGTGATGTACCCCATCAAATTGTGCAGCGGGCTGTTTTAAAGCTACAGCAAAGTTTCTGGTGTCATCTGAATGGAAGAATTACTCAATTTGAATCTGAAAAATATAAATGTTGGTATAATAAACTTTGATTACCAGCCCTTTTCATCAAATTAGTAGCTATAATTGGGAGTGATGGTGTTACAGTAGGCTACTGGTGGAAGTGCACGGTCACAAGCTGGCACTCTGCTAGCGAGGAATTTTTTGTGGGCCTCTTTATCATCAAATGGCTCATTTCCACCACATATAACAGCACAGTACAGCTCTACTCGATCTGGTCTTACTCGGCTCTACTTGATATAGACTCTGTTTCCATAGCAAGTTTACTCGCCTCCGCCCACACCTGGTCGTCATAGCGACCGCATATCTGCCCTCCGCCCATAGCCGAAGTAGCCTATAACGTATAACGTTAAAATTAAATCCATACACGGAACTTTTAAACTGATTATGAAATACTGGTGCCTCTAAATTACCTACAGTGTACATGGGCAAATGTGACAATCGGCTAGGAGAATGGATATCACTTTGTTGTTACTCAAACTCGCATGCATGCAATGCGCGGGGGATGGGAGAGGCGCTACGGGGAGAACCCCAGCGGCAGCTCACCAGGCAAGACCGCGCCTTCGCTAAACCCCCGCCTGCGGCCTAGCGGACTTTTTCTCTCTCAAAACAATTGAAAACCACCGTCATGTTAAAGCTGAGCAAGGAGATCGATTTTATTTCACCAGAGCCGAAGGCAGCAACACAAAAGAAATAACTTCTGGAAATAACAGAAGAGAAGGTAAGCCCCACTAAACTGGTATCCAGCATTGACAGTAGATGCCTACAGTAAACACGATTCTGCCTGATCAGTCGTCTGCAGTGTTTTCACGTCACCGTATGGTACCGGGTCCACAGCCCTGGAACCTCAACAGAGCAGGGACCAAAAGCAGCACGACTCAACCCCGACTCAACCCGGGCTGTCCACGTTTTTGATCGGTGGAATGAGACAAAAAAGCGAGACGAGCTGTGCGGGGCCGCGTTGATACCAGCGGTGGAAATGGGCCAAAAGTCCCTGCCCTACACTTACTATAATACAGTCCTCTCTTTATTTTCATTTTGAACCTCTTCTACATACCTTGTTTACTCGGGTTAGATCAATGAGCACTTGACCTTATGTGGTTAAGGCTGATTAGCTCAGTTGGTTAGAGTGTGGTGCTAACAATGCCAAGGTCGCAGGTTCGTTCCCTGTGCTTGCCACAGAGCTTTTAAAAGGTAGATTTGGATTAGAAGTCATTGGATTGGATAATAATTGTCAATTGAATTATGGCAGGTAATGTATTTGAGCAGTGTTACTCGAAAGCAGTAACTCTGGAAAGTAATGTAAAAAAAAAAGTATCTTATCTAGTGATTTTGTAATTGCATCTGTCAATGGCAGTAGAGTAGACCTGCTACGAGAGAGTATAATACTGACAACATGTTGTCCGTGTAATTGATAGCCTACAGTGTTACACCAGTATGTTGTCCGTGTAATTGATAGCCTACAGTGTTACACCAGTAGTAACACCTACTAGCTGGTGTGGGTCAGCTCTGTTGTCTTGTTCTGCTCGGATCACTTCCTGGAGGGCTAGTGAAGATGGACAGGACAGCATGTGTAAACAACACATTCCTCTCCTCCACCGCTGTGGAGCGTGTGGGCAGAGGAACCAGGGAGTATGTGCTGAGAAAATGTGCTGCGCTGCTCTGAATACCAGACAATGTGCCTCAGTATTGGGCTGAACACTGCTGCAGCATCAAACACATGTGCACGCACGCACGTACACACACACACACACACACACACACACACACACACACACACACAGCCTCCGGGGACAGACACGGGCCAGAGAAAAGCTTGGTGTCCAGCTGGCCAGCCACTTGCTTTGTTGCCAGGGCGAAGCTGGAGCGGATCGTAACCCGGTGACTCATTTGAGCGGAGCATTATGTGGTGGAGTGAAGACGGGCCCACAGAACAGAATCCATATTGTGAATATGAATTGACAATGGCCACCTCAGCTAGTGTGTGTGTGTGTGTGTGTGTGTGTGTGTGTGTGTGTGTGTGTGTGTGTGTGTGTGTGTGTGTGTGTGTGTGTGTGTGTGTGTGTGTGTGTGTGTGTGTGTGTGTGTGTGTGTGTGTGCGTGCGTGCGTGCGTGCGTGCGTGCGTGTACATGCATGTTAGTGCACTGTAAAGCCAGTGTCCAGTATGAACTGCATAATTAAGCTACAGGCACGCATACCCACACAGCCAGCTATCAATGGTCTCATCCACTCCCAGTGGCAGATGTAGTGTTGCATGGCCAAATGAAAGGCATCATCTGGCCAAATCAAATCAATCTCTTCTTTATTTTGGCACAGCAGCAGTCAGTGTTTCACATTGAAAGACAGAGAGGGAGAGAGCACAGTTATTTGGCATATAGATATACATCCCACAGTCCTGGAGTACATTAATTAGCCAGTGGTTAGTTGTGCCTTATCTCTGTTTGTCACAACATTCATGATGGAAAAGGACAGATAGCATCTCTGATTCCAGGTTTGCTCTCTCCACTTCTCTGCTCAAAACACAGTTCTGGCTCCAGATGGCCACGGTCACACTGTTGACCTACAGCGTTAGTCACAGACCATTCCTTCACTAAATGACTAGAGGGAACAACTACCTGTCAAAGCCTGAAGGGGGCGTACCGCTGATTTACAGCTGCTCACATTGCTACGAGGGACTTCAAAGTCATTGGGGCGGCTAAAGGGATTTTCTTTGAGATAGGATTGACTTGGTCACTTTTAGTGGGCCGTTCAGGCCTGAGGGGATAATAAAGCGCGTTTTGTAACAGTGGAGGCGGTTTGTTTGATGGTGAATTGGTGTAAAGGATATAACCACATCAACTAAATGCCAAATGGCTACATGTTGACTGAGTCAAGCTGAAAATACTTAGTCAGGAGGAGAGGGAACGTAACTGATACGGACGGACATGTGTCAAAAAGAAAGGCAGTAGGCAACACTTACTGAGAAAGCTTTACAGAGGATTATATAGATTATGTGGGGGTCAAAATGCCGAAACCCGGGATCGAACCAGGGACCTTTAGATCTTCAGTCTAACGCTCTCCCAACTGAGCTATTTCGGCAGTGTGCTGTGCGGATTCCCATACTCCCCTTACATGTGTCATCATCAACCAGGAAATGAACTCCTGAAGAAAACATGGAATGTTCTGTTTTCTTTTGGGAAAACAGTCAGGATATGAGAGTGAGGTTTGATACTGTAAGCTAATACAATCAGGATATGAGAGTGAGGTTTGATACTGTATACATGTATGCTTAAAGCAGCTACGAGCAAGATTTTCGATTGTTATTAAACAGTCTAAATTTAATATCGATGCATCACATCTTACCTGTAATAGTAGACGATACCAACGCAGAGTAGTCTCGCTTGAACCCCGAGTGAATCGGCCAGTGTTAGTCTGTCTGTGGCCAGGGCAGATCAGGAAGTGAAATGAAACGTTTTGCAGCAGCCACTTTGGCCATAACCACAAAATAACTTCCAAAAAACCTGTTAGAATATAACGAGAGATGTTCGCGAGAGTAACAAGCCCCTGCATGGGGTTCTCCTTGTTTATGGTTTGTTGCTAGGCAGAGCGAAACGGCAGAAGGCAGGCAGCTGCGTTTCACTTCCGGGTTTCACTTCCGGGTTTATCCGGTCCGCCAGTAGGCAGATAGAGAGAGAGAGCCCCATGGTGACGCGAGGTTAGACAGACACAGACTCTATAATCATCAAGAGAGCAATCTCCGATTCACACGGCTTTGGTCTCAGCTACTATTATAGGTAAGATGTGATGCATCAATATTGTAATTATACTGTTTAATAACAATCGAAAATCTTGCTCGTAGCTGCTTTAAGAGCATAACCATGCCAGATGAGATGTATCATTCGATGTTGTTGGGGACCTGAGCATTGAATGGTGGGAATTCCTTCCATTCAGGGAATTCAGTTTAGGCTGAGTTTATCCTTCTGTGGTCGGGTGGCCAGGTTGCCGATGATATCATCATACAGTTAGTTAGTTCTATGCCACCACGAAAGAAAGTGGCCAGGTCACCAATGAGGTCACACCAATGACACAAAGATCAGCGATTAAAGAAAGTGGCCAGTTGACAGCCTGTATGCATTCCTTACATGTCTCCCTCGCTCTTCACTGAGCCTCACTGTGTTTGGCCCCGGTCTACTCATCTGATCAGGACTAAGAGGGAATCTCAGGCTGTATTCCTGGTGACTGCAGACGGCCTACTCATCTGATCAGGACTAAGAGGGAATCTCAGGCTGTATTCCTGGTCACTGCAGGCGGTCTACTCATCTGATCAGGACTAAGGGGGAATCTCAGGCTGTATTCCTGGTCACTGCAGGCGGTCTACTCATCTGATCAGGACTAAGGGGGAATCTCAGGCTGTATTCCTGGTCACTGCAGGCGGTCTACTCATCTGATCAGGACTAAGGGGGAATCTCAGGGTGTATTCCTGGTCACTGCAGGCAGTCTACTCATCTGATCAGGACTAAGAGGGAATCTGAGGCTGTATTCCTGGTCACTGCAGGCGGCCTACTCATCTGATCAGGACTAAGAGGGAATCTCAGGCTGTATTCCTGGTCACTGCAGGCGGTCTACTCATCTGATCAGGACTAATGGGGAATCTCAGGCTGTATTCCTGGTCACTGCAGGCAGTCTACTCATCTTATCAGGACTAAGAGGGAATCTCAGGCTGTATTCCTGGTCACTGCAGGCGGTCTACTCATCTGATCAGGAGTAATGGGGAATCTCAGGCTGTATTCCTGGTCACTGCAGGTGGTCTACTCATCTGATCAGGTCTAATGGGGAATCTCATGCTGTATTCCTGGTCACTGCAGGCGGTCTACTCATCTGATCAGGACTAATGGGGAATCTCAGGCTGTATTCCTGGTCACTGCAGGCGGCCTACTCATCTGATCAGGACTAATGGGGAATCTCAGGCTGTATTCCTGGTCACTGCAGGCGGCCTACTCATCTGATCAGGACTAATGGGGAATCTCAGGCTGTATTCCTGGTCACTGCAGGCGGTCCACTCATCTGATCAGGACTAATGGGGAATCTCAGGCTGTATTCCTGGCCACTACAGGGAGTCACAGCTCTGTTTCCTGCTGGCCTAATTGCAGTGTGGAAACTGGAAAGACATTTGTTGTTCCCTTCCTGTCTGTTGCCAAGTGAGCGCTCTGATGTGAACGCGAGGTCTTTGAACAGTAACTATAGCATGTAGCTCTGCCCTATTTCCCTGCTATAAAATAGAGCAGTTGACTTTGTGTTTTGGTGGGGAGCCTTGATGTGAACGTTTGACAGAAAACACACTGTAGACCCCACCCTTAATTATAAGTCTGCATGTGGCTCCGTAGTCTTGTAACTTTCAGCCCTGGGATGAGAACTGCCACCCACACTGTCTGTAAATGGTCCCACTCCCTGCAGAAGGCCATGAGTGAAATAAACTGCTTATCCTGTTTAATTCCTGCCTTACTTTAGCCTACAATTTGTAGCTGAAAGGGAAAGCCACAGCTCTGAAAACATACAAATGTGGTACTGATCCTGTCCCAGTGCTCTTCTATGGTCTATTTGGTCTATTTTTATGAGCCAGTTTAAGGACACCTTTACACCTTCACACCAAAAACCTTTGACCCATTTCATACTGCATAATGCATAGTGTATATTTGTGGCATGAATTATTTCTTTTTCCTCAATATGCTCTGCTGCTGTTGTTTTGTATACCATAATAATGCCACACAGGCTGGTTAACTAATGTAGTGATTCTCAACCAGGGGTATGCGTACCCGGTACCCCTAGGGGTACTTGAGGAGCTTGCAGGGGGTACATGGAAAGATTGGTGATTACAATTTAAAGTCAGCTGACAATAATTCAATGAAACCAGCCCATCTACAGCAGCACCAGAGCACCAAACACCAAAGTCTTGGTAAAACGGACACATTCTTTCAATCAAAAATGGAATTCAAGTCAAGTCAACAACAAAAAACAAGCCTACCGTAAATTCCGGACTATAAGCCGCGGCTTTTTTCCCGTTTTTTGGCCTTTTTTGCCCCCTGCGGCTTATATAACGGTGCGTCTTATCTATGGATTTTTCCAGCAAACGGCCACTCGGGAACCTCCAAAATCTATGGATGTTGGTATGAGGCAGAACGAGAGCAAGACAGACATTATGAGAGCGAGACCCTGATTGGATGATGTTGCAAAAAATGTGCCTCGCGACCTGATTGGAGCACTGTGCCACTACTCTCTCTCAGCCACTACGGTAAAACACCCTCCCTCCTCCCTCGCTCCGGGGGGAAAAAGGCAGCGATTGAGCTTGAAAGACAGTCTGAATGAAATTGAATGTAACATTCCCAATTCTATGTATTACATTCTAAAAAACTAACAGCAACATTTTGGAAGGCTAAGCCACACAACTAGCTCGTTGTAATCTAACATCATGCTTCAAAAGATGGAGAACTGGCTGTGTTACGACGATGGCGGCGATTGAGCCTGAAAGCCATGTCTGAGACAGTAGCGAGACAGGAACAACAACAGCAGCAGCAGCAAAGGATCATGCACAAACCCGAGACGAAAGGGACTGTCCGTCAGGGCGCGGACGACTGTGTCAGCAACTCCCTCCCGACTACCAGGAGAAAATTACAAACTTCGGCGAATTCACACAAAGAAAGATCAAGGAATATTCCATCGGACCGGAGCAGATCATAAATATGGATGAAGTGCCTTTGACGTTCGACCTGCCTCTCACTAGGACTGTTAACAAGAAAGGTGAATCGTCCATCACGTTGAGAACCACAGGTCACGAGAGAACGAATTTCACTTGTGTTCTTGGCTGCACAGCAGCTCCCGCCGATGGTGATTTTTAAGCATCTCACAATGTGTGATTTTGTCTGGGGATTAGTGACCTGACTTTTGTTTTGTTGAAATGTTAATAAATGGGAGCTTCCCCAAACAGCCATCTCTTTCCCGACAATCCCCTCTGTGCACGAAGCCTTACATATGGTAATTAAACATCAAAACACCCGCGGCTTATAGACCGGTGCGGCTTATAGAAGAAAAAAATAGTCACCTTTGAAGGTGCGGCTTATAGACCGGTGCGCCTTATAGTCCGGAATTTACGGTAATTGTCTCATTAAATCTCAGGTGACTGAAAAGGAATTGAACCTGCTAGTTGGCGAGTCTGAATATTATTTTCAATATTATCACAGGTGTGTTTCCCATACATAAAGGAATTTGTGGCGGGCCGCCACAATAATATTTTGACCGCCACAATAAGATGTTGACCCAATTTTTTTTTCTTTTTTTTCTTTTTTTTTTACAGTGCACCTGAACGCAACATGCAAGATATCCGCTGAATAAGTGTCCAATAAATGTTCATGTCATTCTGGCCAATACTTCTGTTATAGCATTTCAGTCTGGAATATGGAATATCTTTCAATAATCTATGATTTAGCTGCTAAATTGTCAAATACCGCCATCTGCTCACTACCCAGGCACTTATGTATGTACTTAACCTAACTAACTTAACCTAACTAACTATCCGGTGTGCACAACACTGTCAGCCTAAACTCCGGCTGACACCCCAAAAACCTACAATCCGCTACAGAAAAATGTATATTGTTTGTTTATTAACTGGCCCCTCGCCTTCTATCATTTCACGAAAGTGGCAAAGCAAGTTGAGTATCCCTGACCTATAGGGAGAAATTTAGTTTGTCATTGTAAACCCACAGCACAGTAATGATGACATGTTCTTCATAGATCTAGTCTTTTAATTTTGCTCTTAAGCTTTCTCAAAGTACACCAAATTCATGCATTTTACTTTAAAATGTTTTAAAAAATCTCGCGGGGGGGCATGCCCCCGCAGCCCCCTAGGGGGTCTGTGGTCCCCCACCACAAATACTCAAAATCCTGTGGGAAACACTGCAGGTGGCTTTGCATTAAAGGGGAGTAATTAAAATTATTTTCATTTAATAATCAGTTGTGTTAGATACTAAAAGTTTAATAGAACCAATTTAGGAGAATCATCGAGACGCATGAGTGAGAGGCTACCATTGGCATAACAAAACATGCTAAGGGGTACATAAGACAAAAAAGGTTGGGAACTACTTAGTCTCTCCCCAGACTCAAATATTACGTTGAATCGCTGCGCTCCGCATACTACATAAGTGAGTCTGTGCCACTTCACAGCCACTGCTGGTTTTTGAAGGTGGGTTGAAATTGAATGAGTGACAGGTCATAGCACCGATGAGAGAGCGGTTTAAAAAATGGGCTGCGCCTCCCGTGTCGTCTGATCACAAAGTCGTTACTGATCACAAAGTCGTTACTTTTTCTCTGCACCTTACCTACGGGAATTTGTGTAACTTTTTATTGTTTAATTAGTTGTTGATGTCATTGATGCTACTGCTGCTGTAACGCCAGAATTTCCCTACGGGGGTGAATAAAGTACTCTATCTATCTATCTATCTATCTATCTATCTATCTATCTATCTATCTATCTATCTATCTATCTATCTATCTATCTATCTATCTATCTATCTATCTATCTATCTATCATTGGGGAAGACTGAATCCACCACTGGGCAATCACTGGCCAAGTGGAGGGTTCCCTCCCATAACCAGCTGGCTGGGGGGGAATTGTCCCAGACCCAGAGAGAGCTCTGCAGCATGCAGTAACGTGGTATCAGCATAAGAACTCTCATGGGTCTGGCATTGAGACTAGGAACCACTGAACTAATGTATAAACATTACCTGCCAAGAATAATTTTACCGGCCAAAATAATTTAGTTAAAAAATGTTCATAGAAATATGTGACCCAATCCAGTGGTATTTCATGTAGATAATCAGGTACTGTTTGAGACATTCAATAAAGAGACAAGAGCGAATTTTATGAGCGAGTTTTAATTTGAAACTTGCCCAGTGGATCAAGTTTGTAATTCATCATAAAGTGACTCAGCACATGAGAATAATGTTAAGTTTCAACCTACTTTAGGCCAGTTAGCCATCCATTACAGTGTAAAAAACGTTTTTGTTTTATTTTAAGTTTAGATAGCACTTTGTGTATAGCAGCATAACAGGCAGCCAATCAACACCCTGTTTGATTCAGAACATGTGAGGCTTTGATTTGAAGTATGAGAACAGGAAATAACCAAACACTCTAAATAACCAACCAAGGCATGCAAAAATACAATAAGTTACTAGCCAGCGTGGCGAGTGACCTTTACTCATTTTGGCGCTTACCCTATCACTGTAGCTCATTTTCATTTCAGCTCAGACAAGACAGGACACTGATTTCAAGTCTGAAATTCACCTACATTTGCTAGAAAGATGAAAATTTCAGCTTTTCGTCAAACGAGAGCGCTGCTAGATGATGTCACTAGGTTGACGGTCTCATTTTTCAGGACTTCCTTCATAACTGTAATCTACAGTATGCTGACGTCAGCCAGCACTATCACATTTCTACCCCATTTCAACCAATCATATCACGACATGACAGCTGTCAATCAATCTTCATTGCGCAAAGAAAAGTCTGAGCAGGGAAAATGGCTGCCTAGTGCCTACATGGGCAGACTTTTGTAGTCCATAAATGTTAATATATTTGGCCATAACATGTATGTAACATACAAAATAAAACAAACGGTAATGTCTTTATTTAATGTAGAATGCATAGGACATGTAACTGGCTCCTTAACTTGCTTAAGGTTATTCCCTGAATAACCTTAACGTCCGCGGCTCTTACCCCGGCCCCTCGGACATTCCAAGCTGACAGGCAGCACATTCGCCTCGGCTTGGAAACGGTAGTACGTGCGGAGGCAACCAGTTCCTCGGTTCTCTGCGGATCCCACTCGCGTAGCGGCAGAACACGCTGAACCTACTGGTTTTAGCGGCAGAACACCCCATACAAGCGCCAGGATTGGCCAACGCCAATTACTCCAGTCCCCAGAACTGTCAAATCAAATCATCGACACGCTATGGCCTGCCTCTCAACCCTCTTTCATCTCAGGCAATATTTATTTTCAGTCTGATACATCACCGACCCTCTCTGAGACCCGGTTCATGTGGTCTTTAATGTCATGTATAAATCCATCCTTTTCCCATGCTTTTCATTCACTCATCGATCTTATCTTATATCTCATTATCTTTTATAATGCGTCTCTATAATATCCTCTCTTGACTCCCTCTGTCTCCAGTGTTGGACGAAGACGAGGGCGAGGCCTTCGACTTTGACGACAGTGGCGATGACATCCCCGAGGCGGACCGCCCACCCCCTGCACCTCCAGCTCCGCTAGCCCCCGACAGTGGAGCTCAGAGCCGCGTCGACGGTGTGGCCGGCCACCCCGAAGGTCAGCCTCCTCACTTGGACCCCCCAGTGCCTTCCCCCACCGTCGACACAGCTACGTTACCAGCAGACACAACAGTTGCCACGGACAGATCTTCTACGGCAGGTGGAGCAGCAGCAGAAGAAGAGCGGACATCTGCAGCCAAGGGTGCTGATGACGCGGAAACAGATTTACCCCCACCTCCTCCTCCTCCCCCACCTTTTGAGGATGACACAGAGACTGGAAAAACAGGTTTGTAGCCCCCAAAAAAGTTTAAATTTCTTTTATTTTTTAGTTAGGGCAGGGGTTCCCAAACTTTTTCATCTTGGGCCCCATACGATTAAATGTGTGTCTGCCTGGGACCCAAACTCACAAAAAACATACGGTAATGAGTTGCCATGACGACCAGTTGGCAACCCACCCCCCAAGGGTCCGTTCCGTGACCCAAATTGGGCCCCGACCCATAGTTTGGGAAACACTACTCTAGGGGATTGAGAGCGTTCTCATTCTCTCCTTTCTCCTCTGCACTACAATGATCTCAGGAATTATGTATACAGTACCAAGACCTCAAATAATGCTCTGAATGTTATTATCTGAGAACGGTATGGTTTTTTTTTACTCTACATTGTCCTGGCATGTTTTGTGAAAATAGTCTAGTCCAGGTCCTTGAGCTCAGGCCAAGGCGAGGCGGCAGCAACATGTGGTTATCTCTGGCTGCCTGGTGCTGGAGGGGCCTTGGCCTTTATCACTGAGTGATCACTGAATGTCTCGACAGCAGCAGGCTGGGCTGGACTCTGCTTATTCTCAGGCACTCAAGCTTCTCAGTCTGTAGTGGAGGGATGTCCACCCTACACGCATTCACGCGTTCAGCTCGTGCTTGCACAAGCACACATAGTGCAAGTGTACATACTACACACACACACACACACACACACACACACACACACACACAGACATGCATATCTTCCTCCTCCCTGATCCTTACTATCAATCCCCTTTGTGTGAAATATGAAACACTTGTTGGGAGAATAGTATGCAATGCAATATGGCAGGGGTTCCCAAACTTAAGAATGCCGTGGCCCACTTTGAAATCTGACCATCTTCCGGGGCCCATCAAATCCTTTCATTACAACTCTGATCAACACACAAGACTAAAATGATGTATTTCCCTATATGTTTTTATATTATATATTTTGTATTACATTAACAGAGCATGTGAACTGGGGCATAAGAGAAATTAATCATCACATACAAAAACATTTCGGCAAAATACCCAAAAGCAGATTGCCAACATTTTCTCCCCTCTTACTCATCAGAAGTATTTGCATGCATCACACATTTGTTGAGACAAAATGTGATGAGCAACAACAGAAGAAATCAATACACAAGCTGTTAATGCTAGGCTGTGAAAAATGCTACCTTATTTGTAAAGAGGAGACTTGTGGGTACATTCAGATAAATTGAGCGGAGAGGTCAAGGGACCCCTTTGAATTACTTTTCCCTTGCCAAAGTTTAACCTATGTTTGGAGCGTTATTTAGCCCCCTTCCCAACAAGCTAGCATTCTATGCTTGGTACCTATGGATGCCCTAGATTCAAGATTCAAGATTCAAGATTTATTAAGTGTCCCAAAAGGGCAATTTGGGTTGCAAAAAAGCGTAGTACAAAGTACATACATAAAAACAAATAAGACAATAAAAACATTATAAGGACAGTCTAGAGCAGCAGTTTAAAGTGCGGCACAACAGTTAAAGTGCAAATGACAACAGTAGCAACGATCTAAAGTGCACAGTAGAGATATAAAATGCACAGTAGCAAAGTGCAGTGTGGCGAGTGACTGCCTTCACTCTAGGCACATTTATATTACAAGAAAAAGCTACAATTATCATTGTATCAAATCACAAAGCAAAACCACGGTCCAGACCAAAAGGGCAGAGAAAGTATATAATACAGATATACTGTACTGTACCCCTAAGAATAAATAAGGATAAAAGGATAAAATAACAGCAACGGCAGATGGTGAAACATTACATTTGTACCCCAGCAGCGTTCATCGCTCTGATAGAGACAGGCACAAAGGAATTTTTGTATCTGTTCTTTTTAACTATGGGGGCACGAAGGCGGAGCCCGGAAGGAAGCAGCTCATATTCAAACCTCAGAGGGTGGGCATCATCTGATCGGATGGACACAGCTTTTTTCAGCACCTGGTTGTTCCAGATCTGGTCCAGGCTTCTGAACTGGGTTCCGGCTATTTTTGAAGCCACCTTCACTATTCTCCCCAGGGAGTTCTTGTCTTTTGTACAAAGATTACCATACCAGCAGATGATGGAAAAGGAAATGACAGACTCCACAAAAGCATTATAAAACATTTTCATCAGGGTTTTGTCGACCTGAAATTTGGCCAGCTTCCTAAGGCAGAAAAGGCGCTGCTGACCTTTCTTACACAGTATGTCAGTATTCAGATCAAACTTCAGCTTGCTGTCAATTACCGTACCAAGATATTTGTAATCTGTCACTATGTCGACAGGCTGACCGTTGACAATACTGCTCTGGGGAACAGGGGGGGAACGTCTAAAATCAATACAAACCTCTTTCGTTTTGGAAACGTTGAGTTGTAAAGAAGCGCTTTCGCACCAAGAAACGAAGTCGTCGATGACTTGGCCGTGTCCCACATCATCATCGTCAAGCAGACTGACGATGACAGAATCGTCAGCATACTTGACGATGAATCTGTTGGCAAAACGGCTGCGACAGTCGGTGTATAGAATATATAAGAAAGCAGATAAAACACAGCCTTGGGGCGAGCCGGGAGAGGATAATAAGATACTGGACAGTATCCCATTGACCCTTACCTGCTGAGATCTATGGTCTTCTAGTTCCCTCTGATAATAGGATCTCCACTGTACCTTTGAAAATTACCCTTCTACAGCCATTGGATTGCCCGCGAAGACCACTCACGGCCCACTTGCAGTACCTCCACGGCCGTGGAGTGGGCCGTGGAGGATATATAGTATGCCATGGCCGATATATATATATATTATATAGGCTGAAATCAAATCACTGTGCATAATTGTGAATTGTCTTATTGACAGATGAAAAGGCTGTTATTTACCCTTTGTCACCACCTGGTGAGTAAATATATTAAAATTGACCACCGGTCCGCAACTTTTTTCCCCATGTATCTACTTGGCGCAAAAAAGGTTGGGAACCCCTGTGTTACATAACTGGACAGTCATGTAATTCAGGTTACAGCTCAAAAAACACGTTTTGGTATCACTAACCAAATCGATATTGAAATTAATCGAATCGAATCGGAATCGAATCGAATCGGGATTAATCGATTCGCAACCTTGTGAATCGGAATCGAATTGAAATTTGAACCAATACCCAGCTCTAACTAGCATATCGCAATATCACAATACTCTCGTATCGTGACTTAAGTATCGTGATAATATCGTATCGTGATAATATCGTATCGTGATAATATCGTATCGTGGGGCATCTGGTGATTCCCACCCCTACCTTTTACAATGAGATATAACAATATTACATATATAGCAATATATAGCAAAGACAAGCACTACAGTCAGGCCCTGCTCACAGGCTGTGTCAAGTGCTCAGACCTCTCTGGATTACAAAAGTAAGTAGAGAAAAACAGCCATCAGCCATACTTTTTGTACCAATTTATTGCCAAATGTTTTGGGATTCAACACATTCCCTGTCAGCTTGACCGATTTTACAGAGATCCTGCAATATTGCTGTAAAGAAGGCTCACCATTATAATGCTGCCCCAGTGTGTGTGCTTTTACTTAGCATCCCAGCTTTCTGGGAGCAAAATAGGCGTGACTTGCATAACGTGTAACAAACAGTGTCAGCATCTAGTGGGACGTATAACATGCTTTCTAAACAATAACAATAGCGGGTGAATTGAGTGCTGTGCTTTTGTGAGCCGTGCCCATTCTGCAAATGCAAGCAAAGTTGCTGTGCATTGTATACAACATGATGCGAACAACGGTGGGTTCATACAAGGCAAGCAACAAGTTCTTTGAGTTAGCTGCTAACTGCTGCTAGCTGCTTTTTAAATCCCCACACACACATAACACGTCATCAGAACATCACACCCCTTGTCCCGTCGATTTGTCTGATTAGGCAATTAGGCGGAATAACGGCGTACCATTCCCATCTTGAACAGGCAGTGTTCTGAGAGTAGGGTGAGGGGTCCCATTACATGTTGTGTCATCATCCAGGAAATTAACTCCTGGAGCAAACTTGGAATTTTCTGTTTTCTTTGGGAAAACAGTCAGGAGAATGAGATTTCAGACTGTAAGTTAATACAATCAAGCTTTGACCACTGACACGAATACGCATAAAGAATCCATGGTATGCTTAAGAGCACAATTACTGTGCCACTGCTAGATGAAAAGCCTAGCACGGAAATAGAGTATCATTCTCAGACGTTGGGGACCTCCCATAGGAAGACTTTCCTGTAACTTGACTTGATTATATAGGAAACAGTAATATTGGAGAAAAGAGGAAGAGCGTTGAATGATGGGAACTAACAATTTGCATGCTTCGCGCGCTCATTTCTAGGGTGGACACTCAGAATTCGGCACTGCACTCTGTCGGGTCCCCAGCAGCGAACCCCCCAAGTTTGAAGTCCATATGACCAAAGGACGAACGGTTTTTGAGATACATAAAAGCTGTGTTCTGATTCGTTGAATTGCACAAAATTCAACACTGCACTTTCTTGGGTCCCCAGCAGTGCACCCACCAAGTTTGAAGTCGTTCGGACAAACGACTCTTTCAAGATAAACCGCTTTTTATGATGCCAGTAGGTGGCAGTATGGCTATGCGCGTGTCCGAAATTCGGCACCACACTCCGTCGGGTTCCTGGCAGCGCACTCCCCACGTCGATTGTCAGTAGGTGGCGCTATGACTCTGCATGTGTCCGAAATTCGGCACCGCACTCCGTCGGGTTACCGGCAGCGCACTCCCCAAGTTTGAAGTCGATCGGAAGAACATTTTTCGAGATAAACCATTTTTTGTGTTGCCACTGCCAGCAGGTGCCGTTATGACTATGCATGTGTCCAAATTGCATGGAATTTGGCACTGCACTCTGTCGGGTCCCCAGCAGCGCACCCACCAAGTTTGAAGTAGATCGGATGAACGGTTCTCACTTTTTGTGTTTGCAGTAGGTGGCACTATGTGTCCGAAATTCGGCAACGCACTCCGTCAGGTCCCCCTAAAGCGCACTCCCCAAGTTTGAAGTCGATCCGACCAACAGTTATTGAGATATGGCCATTTAAAATCTAAAACATTGCCGTATAGGATGCAATTTTTCGTTTAGTCCATGCCAGATTCATATAGTACCAGACCCCTGAAAAGTGTTCGGGCAAAGTTTGGAGGCGATCAGAGCAATGGTGTGCCTTGCAACTCCGTACGGACATATGGACAGATTGACAGACATGCATACAGCTCTCCAATTATAGTAGTAGGATTCCTTCCATTTGGGGAATTCAATTTAGGCTGAGTTTATCCTTCTGTGAACCCTGCTTGAATGACCACCAGACATTTTCCACAACACTCAATTCATGTTGAAAGTTTTGAACTTCTTCATTCTGCTTTTCTGGTGTTGTTTTTCCCTCGCTTTCTCCATCCCTCTGAATGAAGCTTACAGTAATGCTATGAAGATCAGCTTCTCAGCACTTACATCCAAAAGGAGAAAGCCGCCCACCTATCATGACAGTTGACAGCCTGTGTGCATTCCTCACATTTCTCTCTTTTGCTCTCTCTCTCTCTCTTGCGGTGAGCTTCACCGACTGATCAGGACAGAGTGGGACGACTCTGATGTGTAGCAAAGGGGGTTGAGCTTGTGTTCGCACAGGGCCGGTTAGCTCAGTTGGTTAGAGCGTGGTGCTAATAACGCCAAGGTCGCGGGTTCGATCCCCGTACTGGCCAAAGGATTTTAGCTCTGGCTGGTTATTTAAAGCCACTGTCTGACCTAGACTTGACATGTCAACTAAGATATAGTGCCTGCCCCATGAAACAGACAGAGCTACAATTCTTTCAACTAGGAGTGCTTTTTCCAAGTCATCTTGTTGCCCTCACCTACCATTTTACCAGCAGAGTTTAAGTTAACTCTGTGTGTGTGTGTGTGTGTGTGTGTGTGTGTGTGTGTGTGTGTGTGTGTGTGTGTGGGCATGTGTGCATGCGTGCATGCGCACGGCTATTGATTCTGACCCCAGCTGGCCTTGCCACCATCACAAATGATACATTTTAGATCCAATAAAAGTGATTTAATTGGTGATATGGCATTATGTAATAAGCTGCGAGAAGCTGTGGTTTAACCTGATTTTAAAACTGCTATAAATAATGCCAATCTTAAAGAATGTTTTATTTTATCAAATTTTCAATCCTATTTTCCTGCCTAGCAGTACTATATAACTCTTGATCAGTAGCTGATAGAGAAAAGCTAAACAATGCAGTTGGACACAAATACTGGTATCAGTAGTTAAATATATATTAAATATTTAAATTCTCATGTAATCACACATTCTAAAGTGTCTTTGAATGTGACTCAGCCAATCAGAACTGAGGACTGGAACTGCCCATTTGATGAGTGTGATCATTAAATGATTATTACGTCATTGTATTACTGCTCACTTGTATGCGTATTTATCTGTCGCTGTATCTGCCTTGTCTTTTCTTCAACCAGGAAGTGAAGGCCAGGATGTGTCCAGTGACGAACCTCCCCCTCCAACCGCCGCCCCCAGGACCAGCTCCCAGAGCAAGGTCAACCCCTACTCTGTGATCGACATCAGCCCCCTCCAGCTGGAGCAGCTGGAACAGCAGTATGGACCCTCCTCTTCACCTTCCTCTCCAGTGGAGCCCAAAGTGCGAGAGGGAGGGGCCCAGGACGTCCCCCCCGGCCCCGGCGACATCATCACCTCGGGCTACTCGGTCCCTGTGCCCTGCGGCTATGCCACTCCCTCCAGTGTACCGCTCATCACACCGGCCTACACCACGCCCGTCATCATCCGACACCTCTCCATGGACGAGGACGGTAAAGAAAGGAAAATGCGGTAGTAGAAGTAGAGCAGCAGCCTCAGCTTTAACTTTGACTTCCAAGTTATTTATCCAGCAACACCATTTGGTAGTATGTTGATGAGTGGTGTTTTAGAAATACCTAGAGCAATAAACAGGGTTTCTACGCAGGTCTTGAAAGTCTGGGAAAGTATTAAAAATGGATTTGAATTTTCAGGTCTTGAATAATTTGGGAATTTGAAAAGAAAATGCCTGGAAAAGTCCGTAAAATGTTGTAGTTCAGATCCAATGCACACATAATTCTAGCTTTTATGTTGTTGTAGACCCACTTTGAGTCCACAGTTTTTGTTGATGTAAAGAATAATGTTCAGATAGAGGGATGTTCAGCATGCATTATATCAAATACCCACCAAAATCAAATCCAGTCAAGGACATAAAATATCGAATTTTAAAATGGGAACCGTGTAGGAACCCTGCCAAAATGCCAACCATCTCATTATTCTGATGTTTGTCGCTGTGAAGAACAATCTTCATCTATACAGTATGACCTAGTGAGCATGGACAAGATGTCTATCTGCTTACATCATATTGCACACCAGACAAACCTTTTAAACAAATCAAAGTCTGCAAAAGTATGGCATTTTTTAACTGGAAATGTCTAGGTAGGAATGAATAGAGAATTCTTTGGATGGCCTGGCTGTACTCATTCATTTGGAAACCCCCACTCTCTCCTCGTTCCCCCATTCAGATCTAGAGATGTGAAGCTATGACACATGAATGCTCTCTCTGCCACTTTTCTTTTGTGGCCTCTCCTTTCTTCTTCCTGCATTCCCTTTTTTCCTAAAGCCTTGCCACAAGGAAGCGGAGACTAAATTTAGCCCTGCCCCAAAGCTCTGTGTTGGCTGTGAGGATTTTCCTGTTTTCCCTGACATTTTACAGAAGCTGTGTCCAATGCCTGTGGCTTGGCACACCGAGGGGACTAACTACACTGTATTTATCTCACCGAGGCCTCTCCACATTGAAATGCTCAGATGTTTAACGAAGAGCTTTGGATAGTCGCAGATGCTTATGATGAAATACAAAATAAATATACAGTTCTATGATATTTAGTTATATGTTTTCACCTGAAAGTTGTTTTGGCCATGATATGCTAAGCAAGGGCATTTTACTACATCTACACTTTCACCATGACATGGTTCAAGGAGAATGGGACATTACTCTTATCGTGGAATTCACACTGGGTACATGTGTCAAGTGAAATTAATGGTAGAGCATTTAGAGAAAGGTTTCACACACACTAAATCACAGCTACTCGAAATTGATTAATCGCTGACACCTGGTGGCATATGAGAAGTATTACAGGTTTTTCTTTGCATAATATCTGTTCTCTCTCCCTTCAGTCACGGTGATTGGGACTGGCAACACCTCTGTTGACAGGTGTGTGACACACACTACACAGCTAGAGCATGCTAATACCAATCATATCATGTATCAATACAATGGGTATTGTACAGTAGTGAGGTTTAGCCCAGGTATGCAATGTATACTTCCAGTTACACGGCATAATATTCCCAACTTCTGATCGGGAGTGTACTAGCTTGCTCAACTGAACTACCCCCATGTTACCGGTTCATCACTAAGTATCACTGCATTAAAATACAAAGAAAACATATTTTGTAACATACTGAAATAATTTATTGGTTAGTTGTCTTGACTTAGATGATACCTAATTTCTTCGTAGACTCACAATTTTGTTTCTATGTGTTTTCTTTAGTGTTTTCAGTGAAGATTATCCACCTATTAGAGAAGAGGATGCCTTGACTAAATGGGTGTCAGATCCTGCAAACACTGCCTGGATGGAAAGTAAGACTGATTTCCACACCATCATTTGCACGGAAATAACCTTTTGTTCTTTTTAACCTTTTGTTCTGGGTTCTCTGTGCGTGTCCCCTTTTCTTTTTTGACACAAGTGAATTCCCAGACGTTTCCTTCCCTCTTCTTTTGAGGAAGCGGACCCCTCATGTGCTCCCTTCTTTTAGATCTCCATTACATTGCATCCTGTCTGCTGCGTGAACAGCCTCGTTACACGATGCAACATGTTATTGGTTAGCTGCTGTGAATGGTGACCACTTGTTCTTTTTTGTTGTTCAGATCCAGATGAGGTGATTTACGATGACGTGCCCAGAGAGAACTCTGACTCCAACACGGGTTAGTGGGCTTTCTCTTTTTCTTGGTTCATTTCTTCAACAACAATACAGTCTTCTAGTTATTATTATGCCTCCGCCGGCGATAGCCAGGCCGGAGGCATTATGGATCCGGGTTGTCCGTCCGTACGGCTGTCTGTCCGTACGGCTGTCCGTACGATGTTTGTTAACGCGATATCTGAGGAACGCCTGGACTGAATTTCATCAGATTCGCCTTAAACATTCACTTAGGCTCAAGGATGATCTGATTAGATTTTGGTGGTCAAAGGTCAAAGGTCAAGGTCACTGTGACCTCTCGAACGCCATTTTCAAGCTTGTTAACGCGATATCTGAGGAACGCCTGGATGGAATTTCATCAGATTCGCCTTAAACATTCACTTAGGCTCAAGGATGATCTGATTAGATTTTGGTGGTCAAAGGTCAAAGGTCAAGGTCACTGTGACCTCTCGAACGCCATTTTCAAGCTTGTTAACGCGATATCTGAGGAACGCCTGGACGGAATTTCATCAGATTCGCCTTAAACATTCACTTAGGCTCAAGGATGATCTGATTAGATTTTGGTGGTCAAAGGTCAAAGGTCAGGGTCACTGTGACCTCTCAAACGCCATTTTCAAGCTTGTTAACGCGATATCTGAGGAACGCCTGGACGGAATTTCATCAGATTGGCCTTAAACATTCACTTAGGCTCAAGGATGATCTGATTAGATTTTGGTGGTCAAAGGTCAAAGGTCAGGGTCACTGTGACCTCTCAAACGCCATTTTCAAGCTTGTTAACACGATATCTGAGGAACGCCTGGACGGAATTTCATCAGATTCGCCTTAAACATTCACTTAGGCTCAAGGATGATCTGATTAGATTTTGGTGGTCAAAGGTCAAGGTCACTGTGACCTCTCAAACGCCATTTTCAAGCTTGTTAACGCGATATCTGAGGAACGCCTGGACGGAATTTCATCAGATTCGCCTTAAACATCCACTTAGGCTCAAGGATGAACTGATTCCATTTTGGTTATCAAAGGTCAAGGTCACAGTGACCTAACAAATGCCATTTTCAAGCTCGGTAACGCCATATCTCAGTAACACCTTGACTAAATTTCTTCACATTTGGCTCAAATATCAAATTCTGCACAGAAACGCCTTGATGCAATTTCTTCCAATTTGGCTCCAACATCCACTTGGACTCAAGAATGAATAACGTCATGATATTTTATATCCAACAGTTCACATTAATTAGATATGTTCAATAAATGAAGACTGGCCTTGCATTGATCAATTTAAAGTTTATTTTTTATATCCAACCATTCACATTAATTATACATGTTCAATAAATGAAGACTGGTCTTGCATTGATCAATTTATAGTTTCTTTTGTCAAAAGTTCAGTGTAGGCTGAGCTGGCCCTTCCATGCGATTTTGTTCATTGAACAGTAAGCCAAAGGTAACTGTGATCTCACACACCCATTTTCCAAGCTATGTAATGCAACATCTCAGGAGCACCTTGACAGAATTGCTTCCAATTTGCCTAAAATGGCGATTTGGACTCAAGAATGAACTAATGGCGGAGGCAGAAGTCCGCGTTGCGGTCGTTCTAGTTTCTCTTAGCAGCCTCGGGCACATCTGCTCCCTTTTGCATCTATTTTCAAAAACTGGGCTAATTAAATTATTTATTTAGGTTGATGGATCAGCGCTTGGCGGCAGTGCCCATGGAAAATAGTTAACAACAATCTAACTTGCCATTTTCAGCGTGTAGCAACGAGCTAGCGTGTAGGTTTCTGCCGTTAGCTTGCTAGCTAGTTAGCGTTGTTGTTTTCACTGAGGCGGCAGGGCACTATTTACAGCGACACACAGGGAGGAGGGAGCGGAAGCCGCTCTGATTGACATGGTCGGAGCCAATTACGGAGCTTGTAATAAACGGGGAGCAGACATCCGGCAGCGACTGAAACAGTCGCTCCAATGGGGAGCAGCTGCAGAGCAAGGGAGGGCTTATCCCAGTTGCCTGTTTCCGTGCAGCCAGACGACTCTCATGGAAGGGAGAGGAGGCTGGCCAGCGAGACTAACTGGATGTTCTCTCAAATGGAATATGCTAGTACTATAGTAGGTGATCCTATTACACCAATATTAGGCATTTTTTAAATCTATGAACTTTTACTTCAAGGGCCACTTTGCTGATTTTCAACCCGCTTTGCATCATTACAAAATCAGTAATATATGCAAACGAACAATGTTGAACTTCCCTCCATCTTTGCTGGACCGAGAGCTCCCCGTTCATTCGCAGAACTTCCTGGTCCAAATGATGTCATATTGATGTCATTTGGTCCAGGAAGTTCTACGAATGAAGGCAGAGAGAGAGCTAATAATAGTAATAGTGATAGTAATAGTAATAATAGTAATAATAGTAATAGTGACAGTAATAGTAATAATAGTAATAGTAATAATAGTAATAGTGATAGTAATAGTAATAATAGTAATAATAGTAATAGTGATAGTAATAGTAATAATAGTAATAGTGATAGTAATAGTGATAGTAATAGTGATAGTAATAGTGATAGTAATAGTGATAGTAATGGCAAACTGCTCCATCATTTGGACCAGGAAGTTCACCGTGTGAATGTACGCGGAGCTCTCGGTCCAGGCAAGACGGAGGGAAGTTAAACACTGGGCATTTGCATATCCTACTGATTTTGTAATGACTCAAAGCGGGTTTAAGATGGCACGTCCATGTGCTCTACCTTGGTATTGGGGGGCTTGTGACAGAATAGCCCCACACAATGCCCCGCCAAATCATAAGCTATCATAATGGGACCATTTCTAAATGGCCATTTCCATCATGTCATCTGTCCCGTGTGCTCGTGCAGAGCCGGATGAGATGATATATGATGATGTGGAGCTGGGCGAGGAGGGCGGCTGCAGCAGCTCCCTGGACAACGGCTGGAGCTCCAGCGAGTTTGAGAGCTACGACGAGGCGAGCGACGGGGAGGGCCGTCCCGAGAACGGCCTGCCTCATGCCTTCATGAGGGGGAAGCCGCCCCAGAGGAAGACCCATGTGTGTATAACAAACACCCACCCGCCCACCACCCACACTCTGTCAATGTTACAGCCAATACCCAACTCCTGTGTCAATATTAGCTGGAGGGGGGGAAGGGGGGAAGGGGGATGGTTTAAGCAGAAATTCCGTTTTGATATTTGTAATTGTTATATACTTGGAAGATGGTTTGTATTTTCTCTCCCACCTTCTCTCATTCTACTTTCATAAAGATGGGTCATATCGCTGTTTATGTAAAACTAGAATATCTTACCTCACTTGAGCTTTTGCAAATTCCCCAGTTCCGGCTACTGATGTTATCACTATGGATGAAGATTTCAATAATATACAGCCCATTTGTATGTTTGCTTTGAAATCCATCTCTCCATTTGCTTCTACAGACCTGAGACAGAGGTCTTGCCTGGGTTACAAGTCAGCGTGCTGCACTGTGTAACGGCTTGGCTTGTGTTTTTAAGAGGTTCAAACATTGCCCTGATTTTCAGTGCACAGCAGGGTTAGAGATTAATGGGGGCATCAATGGGACAAAAAAATCCCGTCTGGAAAACCAGTTAATCTCTCACCCTAGTGCACAGTGTCAGAAGAGCAAGAAAAATAAAATGTTTTGGGGAAGATTCATTAGAGTCGGTGGTCAAGCAAGACAGATATTAAGATTGGAGTGTGTGTTAGCGATTCTCTGGCTCTCAGGCTCAAGCTCCCTCCAAGACCACAACTGGTAACGCTTGCTCTGCTTCTGTTTAGCTCTCTCAAGATCTGACACGCTTGAAAGAACACTATGAGAAAAAGATGAAAGATCTAATGGCAAATACAGTGGGAACGGTAGAGCTACAGCAGCTAAAACAGAAACACGAGCAGAAGGTAAACCGCCTGCCCGCTCACATCGCCTCCCTGCGCTAGACAAAGTAGTCCCAACCCTTCACTCCTCAGCCTAGCTAACTCCACTGTCTCGGTTCCCTCATCCTGCTCTGATGTGAATGACTGGTGGTGCTGGTGGTGGTGGTGGTGGTGGGTTTGTGTACAATTTGTTTGCCTCCCTGTCTGCTGAGCTGACCTGTGTCAGCATTTTGGGTCATAAAGCATAGGGTGTGTCCTGAAGTGACATTTGTTTTAATTCCACGGTAAACTGAGACACCAGCAACTGTAGTGTTGAAATAAATGGACAATACACATTGATTTTTAGATGTTTCGAGTAACATAACTTATAAAACGTCATTGTACAAAAATGTACAACTAACATCTAACATACGGTAATTTAGTTGCAGAAAATATGTGCGACATTTATCCCTCCCAAACGCAAATCAGTCATCATCAATCACGTTCAGCTGATGTCTCAGTTACTGTGTGACTGTCTGGTTCTACTCTGCTCTCCTGTGGTCCCATATTTACATGATCTACCATCTGTTTTCATCTCTCCTCTAACATTGCTCCTATCCTCCATACCTCAATTAGGCAGCTTCTTAGGCAGAGGCTTAGACAAAGCATACTGTACTAACACTTCACCTTCAAATGGTTTCTCTTCAGTTAAAATAATATTTAGTCTAAGAAAAAGCAATATCCTCTTCATGTTATCACTTTTGTAATACCTGGTAATAATGCTGTTTGTTTTACCCAAAGATGCAAAAGCTGGTGAAGGCAGCTAAGGAAGGGACCAAAGATGGGCTTGAGAAGACCAAAGCTGCAGTGAAGAAGGGACGCTCTTTTATCAAGACCAAGTGTCATGGTACGAACTGGGCAACAGACAGTTTGCCTTTCTTTTTTTTTAAACTCTTTATTTTGTCAATTTTCAAAATAGACAAGAACAGACAGGTATACACAAATAAAAACAAAACAATAATACAAGTACAAATGAGGCAGCGAACATGAGGTCTTGTTAGAGAGAGGTATTCCAGGTGCAGATCTTCTTATATTAGTAACTTTGTTATTTCAAGTATGGAAGAGAGAGGAAATAATCTTGTATGGAAGCGAGAGGACAAAGAGAGAGATACAAATAAAAAATAAAAAAATAAAATAAAGAACCCTAGCCAGTCTCAGATTCCTGCAGGTAACAGTCCCATTTTATCCAGAGGTTTTCCCCCTTGTCTTTCTGGAGGCGGAGAGTGAATGTCATCTTTTCCATAAGATGTATATGGTTGACGATTCCTACGAAAAGTCCAGCAGTAGGAGGGCTTCTCTGGAGCCAACACCTGGTGATAGCTTTTTACATGCAACCAATAGTATTTTCAGGAGATAGGTGTCACTTTTACATAAACCATCAGGCATGATTCCGAAGTACAGTGTGAAAAAGGACATCTCAAAATCGAAACCCATTATTTTTTAAATCAAATCTCTCATGTCTTCCCAAAAGGGTTGGATATTTGGGCAGAGCCAAAATATATGAGCATGGCCCGCCTGTGTTGACCCACACTCCTGCCAGCAATGATGCTGAGATCCAGTGAATTTTGATTTTTGTTTTGGTGTTATAAAAAAGCGAATCAGGCTCTTCCAGCCAAAGTCCCTCCAGGTCAGTGAGTTAGTAACAGAACTCAGACAGTTTGCCTTTCATCAACAGTTAGTCCACTCCCTTTGGTTATGTATATTTGCTCCCTATCACAATATAGTGGAATTTTGCGGGAATACAATGAATATAAATTACATTTGATCCTCAGGACCATTCTGGGCATCCAGAGTCTATCAGTCTGATGACTAATACGATTCTAGGATATATGGCTGATATTTCGGGATTTCCGGTGTAGAGCGGACATAAGCGCCAAGACCTACGCTTCCATCATTGTTTACAGTCCGACCATGTCTCATGCAGTTATCTGTTTATAGAGATTAGCAGAAATGTAAAACACCTACCAAAACGCTTCACTCCCTCCCCCCCAATGCCCCCTAAACACAACTGGATCTGCAATGAGATGGGGTCCCCCCATGGACATTATCCCATGGACACTATCCTACAGCCCCCCCTCCCCCATTATATGTCACTTTAAAGGTCTTTTACTTTGTACTTTATAATTGGAGATTTGTTTCTGCTCTGCTGTTGATCTTGTTGCTCTAAGTCAAATTCCTCGTTTTTAATCTAATTACCGTACTCACTATGCCTTTAAAATGAATCTTGAATCTTGAAAACTATCGATCGATCAACTCCAAGCGGTCAATCTGACTGTAAACAGTGACCGCGGCACATGGATGCGGACGTCTTAGCGCGGACATCCGCTCTACACCGGAAACCCCGAAATATCAGCCGTGAGCCGTCTGTCCCAGAGTCCTTTTAGTCGTAGAGACTGAACATTGCAATGTACTCTGGATGCAGGTGTATAGTAGCTATGTGGGATCGAGTGTTGAGGGGAGTGCGTGTTGTGTATACTACAGTATCCTATGTGGGTATGGACGTATATAGGTAGGTGATATTTTTCACTTTGTGTGATCTGTTTATAGGGTATTTTGTTAGCAATGTTAATTTATACAATACTGCTTAAATTCTTCCATCCACACAGCTTGATGGATTGTTTATTTTGTTACTTACTTTGTGAATGTTTGTTACTTAACTTGCTCTCCCTCGTGTATGTTTCAGAGAGGAGGTCAGCCTGCTTTGAAGATGAGGAGTCTGAGCTCTTCATTGAGGTGGACTGCTTCAATGTGGAGCCAGTGCTGGGTCCTGCCCCACAGGGCCTGTCGCAGCAACAGGTGCTTGTTTCCCTCATGCTACTCTTGACTCTGCCAATCTGCTGATCATATCTTAAAACCATGCAAACGGCTGAAGACTGATGGATGTGTATTTTCCTTCAACAGCTGGTTAGAAGATGTATACTGGGCTCTATATTGGAGAGTGAGAAGAACTATCTTGAAGCACTGAAGAGGATATTAGAGGTACGCCAATAGGAGTGCGCTAATTCCCAAATACCCTATGAAGCTTTCTCATTACAACTCACTGTCTGCTTTGTCAGCAATATGAGAAGCCCCTGTCCCAGATCGAGCCGAGGCTACTGAGCGACAGGAAGCTGAAGATGACCTTCTACCGTATCCGTGAGATCCTGCAGTGCCACTTCCTGTTCCAGATCGCCCTCGCCAGCCGTGTAGCCGAGTGGGACAACTTGGAGATGATCGGTGACGTCTTTGTGGCTTCGGTGAGCTGGTGCTGTAGTGTAAGGGGCTGTTCACTTCACATGGTGAGCTGGTGCTGTAGTGTAAGGGGCTGTTCACTTCACACAGTGAGCTGGTGCTGTAGTGTAAGGGGCTGTTCACTTCACATGGTGAGCTGGTGCTGTAGTGTAAGGGGCTGTTCACTTCACACAGTGAGCTGGTGCTGTAGTGTAAGGGGCTGTTCACTTCACATGGTAAGCTGGTGCTGTAGTGTAAGGGGCTGTTCACTTCACATGGTGAGCTGGTGCTGTAGTGTAAGGGGCTGTTCACTTCACACGGTAAGCTGGTGCTGTAGTATAAGGGGCTGTAATTCAATAATTACAGTATATATACTACCGGTACATTATAACAGAATAAGTGTCCAACCTGAATTGTAGATTCGCTGTCATACTTTCCATACAGTTCACTCTCTTGAGTCTTTGGTGGGGCTTAAGCCAGTTTATTGGAATAATTTTGTGGGCTATTAACACAAAAACTCTGATCATATACAATTTGTTTTTCCCCACTCCCCCTGAAAGCATATTACCTAATATTATTTTCTCTGGTTCAAAAGATCTGTCCAAATTAAAAACCTCCTCTATTTCCCTCATTACCTTTTCCCAGAATATTTGTAATATAGGGCAGTCCCAAAAGATGTGAGAAAAGTCCCCTATTAGACCACATCCTCTCCAGCAGAGAGGGGTCGCTTTATTGTCATAGTTGGATATTACTATAGGTGATTTAAATTAATGCATTCTCAGCTTCCAGCTAAATTCTTTACGATTTGGGCTACATAAGCATTTATGCCAAGACACCCAGGACCTCTCCCACTCATCATCTGCAAGTGTGGTATTGGCCTCCAATTCCAACTTACAGGCAATGTACACCAGATGCGTTACGGCTGCGTTGCGGATCCGGCAAAACTGACGGATCGACTCTCGCCCATGTTAATTGATGGGCGATACATGCAGTACAGAAAAATTATGCACCAGTTCTATTTTTGTCGGATCCCGCATACGTCTGACAGATTACATGAGTGTGGGTCTGTTCGCAGCCGCACTGCATCTGTTCCGGAGGCGGTGTACATTAGCCATTAGTCTTTACATGTAATGTATTGTCTGTTGAATCTATGTGAATACTATTCTATGAACATGATATACATTTTCACGAGTGTGTTTGATTCTCAACCATCTCAATCCAGTACTGTTCCAGATTGGTTGGTAACTCCCTTATTTTGTCCCGTTCCTTATGAGTCAACAGATAACGTTGTATTTGAAAGTATCTAAACATGTTGTGTGCAATACCATACTGAGCCTGAAGTTGTGAGAAAGCCCTGAGAGTCGTTCCTTCAAATAACTGATTTACTGTGGTATTCCTATTGCTTTTAATGAGAGGAGGGCGCTGGCAGTTAGGGAAAAAACGCTATATTATGTGAACAGCCCATAAAGCCTGGAGACATTAGTTGTGGTGCTTGAGCCAAAATTATCCTTGGTTTGTCACTCTTTTTAGTAAACTTTTTAGGTATTTGTGATGATGATTGCATCATATCTGTCACAGAGGCTCACTCTCTCTTCCTCTCACGCAAACAGACGGAGAGCTGCACTCTGCTCTCTTATAGGATGTACTCCACCCATCTCTGTCTCCGGTTGCCTAGCAACTCGCACGCAGGGATCTTCAAAACAAAACAGCAGATCTCCCGCTGTCTCGCCCGCCGCTCCACTTCCTGCTGCTTGTTATTGTACGATCGTCAAGGTTGTGACCCCTGGCATGACATCAGAGGAGCCCCCTCTGTCCTCCATGCTCTCACCCCCTTCCACAAACACAAGACTTACAAATTAATAGGACCAGGAAACCCTTTATTCCTTATGGTTCCAAGTTAAAGAGAGAGAGAGAGAGAGAGAGAGAGAGAGTGTGTGTGTGTGTGTGTGTGTGTGTGTGTGTGTGTGTTCCTGCAATTGGTTTATGTGTTCATATGTGCGTGTATGTCAACAGTTCTCCAAGTCCATGGTGCTAGATGCCTACAGTGAATATGTGAACAACTTTAGTACGGCGATGGCGGTGGTGAGGAAGACGTGCGCCTCCAAGCCCAGCTTCCTGGAATTCCTCAAGGTCAGAGAGAAACGCAAAGAAGCAGACTGTTGAAGTGACACTGTTGGAAATAACCATAACGATCGTAAATGCTGTTCTTACATATAAATACGTATAGATTTTATTTTATTGACAGTGGGGAAGCTTCTATTTTTTTGTCTAAGGGTACCAGAACAAACATGCATTTTCTTTTATTCACTTGAGTTCTCGTGCATTTCACTGCTACTAAGAATGTCCTATCTGTCCCATTGTTAAAGCAAGGATGAAACTGAAATCTGCACACATGTATCCATCTTGATAATGCTTGTGTGGCAGCTACTGTAGATATTTGCTGCCCTTTCAGGTACTAGAAGTTACAGCTGCCTGTTGACTGTAAAGACAGTTAATTATGTGAAAGACGACATAGGTAGAATTATAGCTTTACCAAAATGGTAAATACTGTGTAGACTTGCTTTTGGTTAATTGACACCATTCCTACACCATTCTTCATGCCCCTGACTGATCACTGCCTCTCTTTCTGTCGTCCACAGCACCGTCAGGAGAGCAGCAGTGACCGGGTGACTTTGTATGGCCTGATGATGAAACCCATCCAGAGATTCCCACAGTTCATTCTGCTCCTCCAGGTTTTCAGCTCCTTCACAGTACAATTTACAGCATGGACGGTGCATTATGCCCATGGAGGGTGCATTGTGCACATTCACCAGCAGAGGGAGCGCCATACCCATGAATCAAAGCACCGTGCTTTTGGAAACATGATACCTCAAGGGGAAGGATAGGGAGATGCACCAAGGGGAAATAGTTTCCTTGGATCTCTCTTGATCCTGCTCCCATTTGCCCTCACATATTTGCTATTCCTTCCTCTCTCTAACAGAAAACCTCTGACAGAATATGCTAATATATTACACTGCTTCATACAGTCTAAACTAAGTAATTGATGCAAATTCTAATTAGAGCCAGTTCAAAAGTTTGGATACTAGACACTAAACTGTGCTGTGTATCACATAAACAAATAAATGGAGATAGAAAGATAGACAAAATGTATTGGTGTTCATGTTTCATGAGTGTAGAGCAACCTTTTCCCATCTCAACATTACATACATGGTGCTGTTAAAGTACTGGTAAAGTTGATAGTGAATGAATGAATGAATGAATAACTAATGTGTGGCTCATCTGCGTGTCCCCATCAGGACATGCTGAAGAACACTCCGGTGGGCCATGCAGACCGCCTGGCCCTGCAGATGGCCCTGACCGAGCTGGAGACGCTGGCCGAGAAGCTCAACGAGAAGAAGAGGGAAGCCGACCAGCGCTGCGAGATCCGTCACATCGCCAAGGCCATGAACGAACGCTACCTCAACAAGGTCTGCCCGCTCTGACACACGCACTGTGTGCACTGATATACACCTGAATGTGAATAGAGTGACGCCCTAGCCGTGGCTTGGAGAGGATCACATGTCTTGTAGTTTGTCTGTATTCATGAAGATTTATTTCTTTATGCTAAAGACTCATCTGTCAAAGCGAGAAATTGTCTGGACTTGGTGATTCACCTTTCCCACTTCTCAAGAATATTTAAAGGTATACTATGCAACAGGCCTGATGGTGGGCCATTACGGACCATTTTCTACAGTGGCAGTGTGTTTATGTTGAGAGACACCGCGCCCTGTGTGTATTTTCGTGGTGGGACGTTGTTTTGCTGTGTTCTGTGTTTATGTGGTCGAGCGAGGATGTGTTTATGTGGAGAAAGAGAGAGAGCGCCGGTAAACCGTTCAAACGCAGGGATTACACTTTTTTCCTGATAGTTTCACAGCGGTTATGTTATAAAATCACAAATAAACACACACCTACCTCCAAACCATCGAGGTGAGCTCCAAAATGCACTGGTGAGAAACTCCATTTCCTGGTTTTAGCCCATGCTGACTCCGCTGTGCTGATGCGATCCAGTCTCAGAACATCTTAGCGATGCTATTGGCTGGGCTGTTGCGCTGTGAGCGATGTTATTGGCTGGGCGTTATACAGCCCCACGTGGACCTCTACACAATTTATCCGCTCAAATACATCCCGGCACAGCCAAACAAAATGTAAAGACCACCAAAATCAGGCACGGGGCAGCATCTGACCACAAACACACTGCGACAGTATTTAGTGTGTTAGAATTGATGTTTTTGAGGGGAAACTTTTCTATAAGGATAAAAACATTTTTTTTTAAGTTGCATAGTATACCTTTAATTCAAGGTTCAAATTGTTATTTGATTCGTTGAGCACATGTTGTGGCATCTCTCTTAATGTCCCTGTGTGGGTGGCATATCAGGGACTGGAGCTTTGCATTTTCTACCAAGTATCCTCTTGACTGAATTGGATATTTTTAGAGCGTGGCTTAGCAGAACATGTGCACAGAAGACCAGCATTCCCCAATCTATAATTATGTGTCCATTTGTCTATCTACAGCCACCCCCTCTGGCATCTGTATAGAAGAATGTGTTTACAGTAGGCTATATCCTCTAAAGGGCACGGAACAATTTGAAAATAATTTGTCTAAAAATATCAGCAGAATTGTCTTTTAAATCCTTTGAATCACTGTTTTTACCTGCTTTTGACCTCTGACTTGGCATCCCCATCCCTTAGCTCCTGAGTAACGGCAGTCGCTACCTGATCCGCTCAGACGACATGGTGGAGACGGTCTACAACGAGCGCGGCGAGATCATCAAAACCAAGGAGCGACGCCTCTTCCTGCTCAACGATGTGCTCATGTGCTCTACGCCCAATGTCCGGTAAGAGCCACCGCAAACCAGACCTGTGCTTATATCTCTGCCTTAATTTGCACCTTTCCCATCCCTGGGTACAACATACTGTACAATGTCATTTGGCATTTTTAGAAACTGTTTATTGCATGTGGAGGCTTGTTTTGAATAATACACTTTGTAATGTATATATATTCTAAGAGGATATTTGGTGAAACAAGGGTTTTCCACCATGACCAGTATATCTCAAAGTAAACTGAACTGAACTGAAATTCACAAGTAAAGGGAGAGTTGGTAAAACTCAAACTGGGTATGCTGTGCTTGGGGTGATATTTGGCCATGCTGGTTGTCTGAGTTGGACCCTTAGCCCCCGTTCACACAGGACGCCGAAGTAACGCTCAGCCTAAGCTCTACCTACGCTGAACCCACAAGTTTCATTTAGGCGTCCTTGTTAACAGGCGAGGCCGTTCACACCACCCACACGCGTGTCACGCTGAAGCCTCGCCGAAGCCACGCTCACGCCTTGTTCAAGCGATCGTTCAGGATTCACTCCTATTTTCCAAGCGTGACGCGTGAAGCCAGGCATGAAGTCAATGGGAGTTGTGGGCGGGTTCAAGGCACGAGACTAGGCGCTGAGAGGAAAAGAGAAGGCTTCTTGTGTGAACGGTTAGGCGTCCGTTCAGCTTGTGCCTGCTTCAAGCTTCAGTTCTACTTATGTTCGGCGTCCTGTGTGAACAAGGGCTTATGTTCCCACTGTGGCTTGGAATTTAACCGAGAGACAGATGGACAGCACTGAACCGGGAGTAAAAGTTTCCTGCTTGTGCCCTATAATTACAACAAAAGATCACCAAACACTGCCTCTGACAAAGCTTCTTTGACTTGTGCAAAAATCTACTGTTGTAGATGACTGTTATTCCCATGCTTTTACAGTACCTTGCAAACCTGGCAGTCATAGACCTTCTCCTTTGACACTCATCTTCATTCTTCGAATTTCCTACCCACACATTTCCTTGCACCCACATAACTCCTCCTCACACAATACAGAGGAAGAAGTCTATTCTCCACAAAACAGGATACTGACAACATGAACCATACTGTAGTTACTCCATTCTACCTTCAACGCCATGTTGTGTAATTTCCATGTATTCCCGCTCTATCCAGATGCAGTCAGGATGGCAGTGGGAGTGGCAGCGGCAACGCCCCACTGGGCCAGAAGTTCCTTCTAAAGTGGAGCGTCCCCTTGAGCTTGGTGGAGGTGCTGGAGTTTGGATCCAGCGAGGACATGGCCGACAACAGCCGCTACCAAGCACCCCACTCTGGAGAGAAGGTGGTCATCAACGCTAAGCCAAGTACGGACCACAGTATCACATGAAGTCATTTTGACTGCGCACGTGTCTCTCTCTCTCTGTAGAAGCATCAGCGCTGACAAAGCGGGGTGAAAAAGGTCTGGGGTCAAACGTCATAGAGGCCACCTCAGCTCTGGTGCTAATAAGGCCAAGGTCACGGTTTGATCCCATGTCACTTTGGAGACTGTTTAATGAAGTCCATAGTCATGATTTAAGGTAATGGTCTCTCTGCTTGCATATATATCCCACAGGCTACTGGTTATTAAGTGCCCACTTTTAAGTATGGCTCTCTCTGCCAAGACAATTATTATTACTGCAATTATTAGTATTATTACTTGCAGCCCTGGCAAACAAATTATCGCAATTATTTTATTGAGTCAATTTATGTTAAGACCTACATCATTATGATAAAATGTCCCACGCAATAAATTGCTGACCGTTCTTTCTTGCTGGGCATTTACCGTAGTCATTTGAAAAATGGGGTCAGCCCCAGCCTGCAGAGACCATCCATCCATTGAGTGTGTGTTTCTTTTCCTCCATAAGCAAGTTCCTCCAGGCAGCTCTGGCTGCTTGGCCCAGTGAGTTCAGTCTTTCCACTGGGCTCTCCCCTGTCACAGACAGCTGCTCAGTCTTTCCACTGGGCTCTCCCCTGTCACAGACAGCTGCTCAGCCACTTAAAAAGGCCCCGATCAGACAAGCAAGAGCCTTAACTGGACTGTATGATTATGGTCAAAGCCCTGCACTTTTTCATTCTATGATCTAGATTTGTTTTCATCATACATGTGTGTATGTGCGTGTGCGTGCGTGCGTGCGTGTGTGTGTGCATGTACTGTAGGTAATGCTAGTCATCATTCATTGCCTGGCTGGTGGTGTGCTCCGGTGGTGAGTGTTTTGATGCTGTATTATGCTCCGGTGGTGAGTGTTTTGATGCTGTATTATGCTCAGGTGGTGAGTGTTTTGATACTGTATTATGCTCAGGTGGTGAGTGTTTTGATGCTGTATTATGCTCAGGTGGTGAGTGTTTTGATGCTGTATTATGCTCAGGTGGTGAGTGTCTTGATGCTGTATTATGCTCAGGTGGTGAGTGTCTTGATGCTGTATTATGCTCAGGTGGTGAGTGTTTTGATGCTGTATTATGCTCAGGTGGTGAGTGTCTTGATGCTGTATTATGCTCAGGTGGTGAGTGTTTTGATGCTGTATTATGCTCAGGTGGTGAGTGTCTTGATGCTGTATTATGCTCAGGTGGTGAGTGTCTTGATGCTGTATTATGCTCAGGTGGTGAGTGTTTTGATGCTGTATTATGCTCAGGTGGTGAGTGTTTTGATGCTGTATTATGCTCAGGTGGTGAGTGTTTTGATGCTGTATTATGCTCAGGTGGTGAGTGTCTTGGTGCTGTATTATGCTCAGGTGGTGAGTGTCTTGATGCTGTATTATGCTCAGGTGGTGAGTGTTTTGATGCTGTATTATGCTCAGGTGGTGAGTGTTTTGATGCTGTATTATGCTCAGGTGGTGAGTGTTTTGATGCTGTATTATGCTCAGGTGGTGAGTGTTTTGATGCTGTATTATGCTCAGGTGGTGAGTGTTTTGATGCTGTATGAGTGTTTTGATGCTGTATTATGCTCAGGTGGTGAGTGTTTTGATGCTGTATTATGCATGGGTGCTGAAGGTTATATTTTCTCTTCCTCATGATCGTGGGCTGGAGTTAGCACCACTCAATTACCGTACACACGACACTCTGACCCTCCTCCACCACCACCCTTTTTCTTTCGCTCTGTCTCTCTCTTTCTCTTTCTCTCTCTCTCTCTGTCTCTGTGTGTGTGTGTGTCTCTCTCTCTCTCTCTCTCTCTCTCTCTCTCTCTCTCTCTCTCTAATATCTAATATACCATCTGGAATGCAATTGCATAATGTTCCAGGCTTTTGCAACCAGGAGCATTGACATTCATCTCCTACCTAAACCCTAATGTTACTGGCTTTTTATGTGCTATATAGCATACAGCCCACTTTACAGTTCAGTAATGGCCAGGGTGTATTTCATCCCACACGCACTTGGATAAAAGCCTAGTCTGTAAATGAAAGTCAATAGGACACTGCTGCTGTTTTTGTAGTTGTTACTAGTAAGCAGATAACCCGGCCTAGGTCAAGTAGATGGTCCATAATGCGGTCCTCTTACCAGGGGATGGGCGGAAGTAACCTTAACTCTTGCCCTCTTACTCCCCTGTCTTAAACCATTTCACTCTACGTCCACCACTATTCCCTCCTCTCTCTCCTCCAGCTCAGCCACCTCTCTCTGCCATGCCCTCTGAGTCACCCATCCATCCCCTGTTAGGCCATCTGCCCCCCTGTGATACCCCACAGGGCTATGATGGCTAAGCCATCAGCATAGGCCTACTTTAGCCTAGCAGGGCTTAGCGAACAGCTCAGACAGACCTGTGTAACATCTGGTCTGACTGCTGGAACTCCAGCGGCTGCGACTGACATACTGTAGCTACACAGGTTCATAACCCGATATGACAGAAGCCTACACACACTCTCCTTTAAGTCCTGAGGAAGGCCATATGGCCTCACTGTATTGTCCTATTCTCTCTATTGGTCGCTAATTGAATTAGAAGATGAAGTTGATTTTGACATTTGAAGTTGATTTGGCAATGGGCTTCTTGTGGGCATTTTGGCCAAGTGTCATAGCTGTGGACGGATTTTACTCGATGAAATTGTAAATTCACTTGACTGAGCTGAATCAGTGTATGACAACCAGTAACTCTGGTTGGGTTATTCACTTACCAATCCATACTCTGTGTGTGTGTGTGGGGGGGAGGAGTGTGAGAGACTTTGACACACTGAATTTGTGTGTATCTTCTGTTATATTCTCCAAAAGTCTGCTTTTGTAGTGTTTGTTGATATTGTTAATGAGCTGTAATTAGGGGAATTACAGAGGTTAGATCACTGTTATTGTGCAAAACAGAAATGAATTCACAGAGAGAAGCAGATGTTTGATTAGTGCTTTGAAAAACATGGTAACCAACATCAACCAAAGTTAGCAACAGTCTCTGAGTTTTCAGTATAAAAGTGTATCAATTCTTTTTGAACATTTCCAGCACATTTTAACCATAACGTGATCATTTTTCACTATAATTGTGATATGACATTTTCATACAATTTCATCTCTAGTGTGCATCGTCCAGGAACCTTTAGCAAGTGGGAACAATAGCTTCTGCAGTCCACTGTGTTCAGCCAAAAGCAGCTCGGCGACCAGCCTGCTAGGAGCCAATGAAAAGACTGTCCAGCACATGATGTCACCTCCCGCGTCTCTCTGCTTACATCATGTCTTTTCCACACCGCATAGTAATCAGAGACCACCATGAAGATGGCTTATTTCAACCTACAAAAGGCTCAATCTGTTCTTACAGCCAGTATGCCATTTGTAAACATATTGTGCTTTTTTTGTCAGGAGGTGTATAATTGCTGCCGTGACTGACTTGCTTCTGGTCTTGAAGATGCACCAGGTTATTGTGAGCCTGGTTTGTTGGAAATGTGTTGGCATTTGGCACTCACACAAAGAGCCATTGAGGAAGGGGGACGTGGGTTGAAATGGGTTCCACAGTCCAGTCCCCTCTCATTCCCAGCCAGGGAGAATGGTCAATTCAGGGATGGTAGGAATAGGCTAAATGCCAATGTAAGTCTGTAAAGCACATCAAAATCTACCCTGTGCCCTGGGAATGTTTTGCTTTTGTAGTAGGAATGGTTTCTTGGCCACCATTGGATTTGTTTGATTTGAGGGATGATCATTCCTGTCTTCAAGTAGGTAAAGTGGAAGTTTATCTTGTGAGTCACTTGTGATATAGCAGTATTAGTCATGCTAGCACAGAATCAGATCCCCAGTGGGCGCGGCATATAACACAGGGCTTGGTATAAATAAACAGACAGCCAAATAACTCATTCAGATTCAAGCTATGAGCCAGTTTGATTTACACTTGAACCAGAGAGGTTGTGTTTGAAACAAAACGAAAAGCCTCATAGTTTAGAATAATAATCTGTTATGTTGACTCCACTCCAGTGCCCTACTTACCCAGTCTGTGTGACATGAAGTTCAATTCCTTTTCTGAGAATGAGAATGTGACATAGTGAGTCCTATCATAACTAGACTAGACTAGACTAGACTAGACTTGACTCTCATAGCTCTGATGATACTGGTATGTTCCAGGCATGACACACCATAGAGGAAGTGTGTTTGTGTCCTGACCTGCTGTGTCTCAGCGCTCACTGAGTCACATGAGCCATGAACATTTCATACAGCCCCATTAGACAAGTATTTATTGAGAAAACAAGTATTTTGCATTGAAGAAGAAATATTACTTTATTGAACTGAAACTGAAACTAATATGAGAACATTTACACATTTGCGCTTATCTGTAGTGGCGTGATGCACATATTGCATAACATATCGTGGGCACGGGCGGTATTACAAGGAAAGCTTATGGTACGATAATTGTGGTTGCTTTGATTTTTTTTAAACCTTTATTTAGACAGGGGGAAGTCTCACTGAGAGAAATGCTCTCATTTTCAGGAGTGCCATGTTCAGATTCGTACGCACATTCATACCTGGAAGCTGACCAGTACAACCACAGTCTGATGATCTGCTTGATATCACTGTATATTGTGCAATGTGTCTGTCTCTTGGACTTGTTTGTTTCTGTTTTGTATTGTTTCCATCGAGAACCACTCTGGAAATAAGTGTTTTAAGTCATGCTTTAAGTGCTATCCTCTGGGATTTTATTGTGTCATGACTCATGATACTCCTTTTGAGTATTTGTGCTTCTGAATTTCCTTTAAAAAAAAAACTTAAAATCGTATATTATTATTACTATATTATTACGACATTGCTACATCCCTAACCTACAGTATACACACAACTGTACGCCTGTTGTGTTCTGTGTGTGTATTTGTATGTTGCTGCTTATGCATTCTTATGTGTGTAAGGATGACAAAGTATTTTCTCAGTCTGTAAGCAGCCTCCTGTATTCAAAGACATTTTAAAATCATTCCTTTTGTGCAAAGGGGACCACCAATGAATGCGGAGTAGCTGGGCGAGGTGCAAAGCAAGGGCTAAAGTTTCCCTGTCCGTCCAGCGGAAGCCTGGGCTGTGTTGCCATGGAGCCAGAGCACCAGGGCAGGCTCAATGACCATTGTAGAAGAAGAAGAAGAAGAAGAGAGGGAGGAGAAGGAGGTGGAGGAGAGAAAGTAGACTGGCAGAAGCACAGGCAGCTCAAAGCAAACTGCTGCCAGAAAGGAAAATACCATTCACTTAACTCTTTCCTGCCCAGCAAGCCGTCTAACTGTTGTGGAGGATACTGTGCATTCGATACAATCACTTGCACTGAAATGTAGAGCTGCAATGATTAATCGATTCATTGTCAACTATTATATTAATCGCCAACTATTTTGATAATCGGTTTGAGTAATTTTGTAAGGGTGGGGGGATTAACATTCTCTTATTCCAGCTTCTTAAATGTGAATATTTTCTGGTTTGTTTACTTCTCTACGACAGTAAACTGAATATCTTTGAGTTGTGGACAGAACAAGACATTTGAGGATGTCATCTTGGGTTTTGGGTTTGAAAATGTTTGTTTGTACAAGAGCTTTACTTCTGCACATTAGACGGTCTGTAACAAGGTGTAACATGTTGGCAGCTTTGGCCAGAGGGATTCTCCTTATGTGCTGTTCTGTGTGTGTGTGTGTGTGTGTGTGTGTGTGTGTGTGTGTGTGTGTGTGTGTGTGCGTGTGCGTGCGTGCGTGCGTGCGTGCGTGCGTGTGTGTGTGTGTGTGTGTGTGTGTGTGGGTGTGTCTGTGCGTGCGTGCGTGCGTGCGTGTGTCTGTGTACAGTATGTGTGTGTGAGTGAGAGACTGTTGGCCTGGCAGAGCCTGCAGGATACCTCTGATGTGTCCGGCTCTGTGGTGTGTTCTGTGTGGCAGTGCTTTGTTTACGCACATAGCAGCTTGTTGTTTCTTATTTCATACAGAATCACATCACATACAACTGTTATGTTTGTTATGCAGGGCACAAGCACAAAATACAGCCATACACATAGAAACATACACAGTTTAGATATACAGCCATACACATAGAAACATACACAGTTTAGATATACAGCCATACACATAGAAACATACACAGTTTAGATTACAGCCATACACATAGAAACATACACAGTTTAGATATACAGCCATACACATAGAAACATACACAGTTTAGATTACAGCCATACACATAGAAACATACACAGTTTAGATATACAGCCATACACATAGAAACATACACAGTTTAGATTACAGCCATACACATAGAAACATACACAGTTTAGATATACAGCCATACACATAGAAACATACACAGTTTAGATATACAGCCATACACATAGAAACATACACAGTTTAGATTACAGCCATACACATAGAAACATACACAGTTTAGATATACAGCCATACACATAGAAACATACACAGTTTAGATATACAGCCATACACATAGAAACATACACAGTTTAGATATACAGCCATACACATAGAAACATACACAGTTTAGATATACAGCCATACACATAGAAACATACACAGTTTAGATATACAGCCATACACATAGAAACATACACAGTTTAGATATACAGCCATACACATAGAAACATACACAGTTTAGATATACAGCCATACACATAGAAACATACACAGTTTAGATTACAGCCATACACATAGAAACATACACAGTTTAGATATACAGCCATACACATAGAAACATACACAGTTTAGATATACAGCCATACACATAGAAACATACACAGTTTAGATTACAGCCATACACATAGAAACATACACAGTTTAGATTACAGCCATACACATAGAAACATACACAGTTTAGATATACAGCCATACACATAGAAACATACACAGTTTAGATTACAGCCATACACATAGAAACATACACAGTTTAGATTACAGCCATACACATAGAAACATACACAGTTTAGATTACAGCCATACACATAGAAACATACACAGTTTAGATATACAGCCATACACATAGAAACATACACAGTTTAGATATACAGCCATACACATAGAAACATACACAGTTTAGATTACAGCCATACACATAGAAACATACACAGTTTAGATATACAGCCATACACATAGAAACATACACAGTTTAGATATACAGCCATACACATAGAAACATACACAGTTTCGATATGCAAGTGTGAGCAGAAAGGAAGATACAGTATATGCTCACCAACAACACTGTATTTGAGTGGCTTGTCAAAGCTAGTGTTAGTTAATGATATTCTTGGGAGTGAGTCTGTACTCCGGTCCACGGGTGAAATCCACTGCCAGGTTTGCAGAACTGTCACAGCTCCCCATGGGAAACTGACTGATTGTCCTTTTATTGATTGTCCTGACTGTCTGATTTGAACTCAAACTCTCATCACGCTGACCTCACTCTTCAGTGCGGTTCTGTTTATCACACACTTTATGTCAGGGTCACAGTTCACATTTATTACCACCTGTAAGTTCAGTATAGCTTCCTTCTTTTTGCTGCATATCAGCATAGACATTTTCTACATTTTAGAGCTATGAATCACTACTATATATGGTAATAGTAGTTGCCAATTAAAGCCTTGAAACACACACACACACAGACACACACATATATATATACACACACATCACATATCTATATATATATATACCGTGTGTGTGTGTGTGTGTGTGTGTGTGTGTGTGTGTGTGTGTGTGTGTGTGTGTGTGTGTGTGTGTGTGTGTGTGTGTGTGTGTGTGTGTGTGTATGTATGTATATATATATAAGCACAAAAGTAATTTATAACATTTGTTCTCCAGCGATGTTGGCTGAAGGAAATCAATGTGTATATATATATATATATATATATATATATATAAATCAATGTATATATATATATATATATATATATATATATATATATATATATATATATATATATATATATATATATACATTGATTTCCTTCAGCCAACATCGCTGGAGAACAAATGTTAATGACTTTTGTGCTTGTGTATTTCTGCGTAGGCAAACTGTACATGGGCCCAGGCCAACTGTACCAGGACCTGCAGAACCTGATCCATGACCTCAGCCTGGTCAACCAGATCTCCAGCATGATCAGCAGCCTCAAAGGCAACTACCAGGTATGACTGCACTCAACACAAGGACTCACATAAACTACAACTACCAGGTATGACTGCACTCAACACAAGGACTCACATAAACTACAACTACCAGGTATGACTGCACTCAACACAGAAGGACTCACATAAACTACAACTACCAGGTATGACTGCACTCAACACAAGGACTCACATAAACTACAACTACCAGGTATGACTGCACTCAACACAGAAGGACTCACATAAACTACAACTACCAGGTATGACTGCACTCAACACAAGAGGCTCGTTTGAGTTGACTGGAAAGCAGACAAGAGCAGCCGAGCGCAGTCTGGCGAGGCGTCAGCAAGTCGAACACCCCCGACTGCACACACTCACTGCTGCTTTTCTTCTTCTACAGTTTTGTTTTACAGTTTGTAAACAAATTAAAACATGCATTAGCGCCACCCACACTCACTGCTCAAATGACCCAGCCCTTCAGATGACTTATTTTTATTTTAATGTAGGCATTACAAGTGGCATTTATGTAAAATATGGAGTGGCAGCTTGGAATATATATAAAATTAAAGTTTCTACACTTCACTGTGGGTTTGTGATGCACCTGTGTTGAACCAATGGGTGCTCAGCTTGACGCATTTCTCGTCATCCTCTGAGCTGTGCAGTTTGGTGGGGAGCAACTGCGGCGCCTCACTCCAAATCTGCGCCCGCCTCGCTCTCACGAGAGTCCCATGGCTCACGCAGGCGGAGCAAGTCGGACAATTTTTCTAACCATCATGCAACGGGGCAAGCAACGAATCTGCGCAGAACTTGCTCATCTCAAACGAGCCTAAGGACTCACATAAACTACGACTACCAGGTATGACTGCACTCAACACAAGGACTCACATAAACTACAACTACCAGGTATGACTGCATTCAACACAAGGACTCACATAAACTACAACTACCAGGTATGACTGCACTCAACACAAGGACTCAAATAAACTAATTAAATTCATGCCAGTTGAATTCTTTATAGTATCTTGAGGGAAATTTGGTTTCAAAATGGGTATTAAAATACGGCTAATCCCCACATCATAACCCATACAGAAAGACATCAGTTGATAATGATAGAGAGGGCAAGAAGACGGGATCAAGGCAAATACAGTACAAAATACACAAGCAATATCGTTTTCATTTTTCTGTATTTTCAGTATTTGTCTGGGAATGCGGTATTTTGGAATAGCTAAAATACATTCTTGCAAGCCAAACAGAAATGGACGTTGGCAAACTTTCCTCCACGGTTCCCCAGGACTTTTAAAATCACATTCACCAAGTTTCACCTCAGGTTTCTATGAATGCTCGGCAGTCTTGTAGGCATATAGCAGTGGAATGTGCCAGCGTGGACTATTTGTCTTAGGAAGTCCCTCAACTCTTCATTTGGGCTATATCTGCCTCTGGCCACACACACACACACACACACACACACACACACACACACACACACACACACACTGACACACACACACACACATACAGGCACACACACACACATACACACAGGCACACACACACACACACACACACACACACACACACACACACACACACACACCCGTCTGTGCGCCTGGGATGGATGTGTATTATCCAGAGCGCAGCATGAGTGTGTGAGGCTATGTTTGTGCTGCACTGGTAGGCCTGTCAGAAGCAGAGAGGCTAACAGAGAGACATATTGTGTCTCATAGACTGGACTGGAGCCAGGCAGGGAGACAACGTGGGGGGGGGGGGGGGGGGGGGGGGTAGGAGTGTGAACATTTCCTCCCCAAACGCTGAGTTTCAGTGCCCGGTTGCATAAACTACCTTAAGTTTCAAACTTAAGTTTGTCCCTCAGGCAATATATTTCCCTAAGCTGAGGGATTCAGCTAAAAAAAAAAAAGAATATGGCAAGCGTAAGCAAATTATACAAAGTAAATTT
>NC_139625.1:36330706-36543206 GCF_964638095.1 Poromitra crassiceps | reverse complement strand
TTGTTACCATAGGCTAGTTGTTCAGACTAGCTATAAATTATGACCAAACCCAATGAGATGACAAAAGCTGTACCACATTTTGTATAATAGTAACACAAGTTCTTCATATTTTGTTGATACAGTAGCCTTCTGTAGATAAAGATACAGACCAAGATAGGGTTAGTTAAACAGTGTTAACTGAGCTAATTCTGCCATACGGCCAATTGGATAATAATACTGTCATGGAAAAACTACTAGTGTAATACAAATTAAGCGCTGTTTACATTTCCCAGTATCTGTTGAAGTTATTGTATATTCTAATGGGATTTATAAAACATTAATAGTTAAATGATACATAAAATCTTTAGACAAGCTCCTTCCTTGTTGTATTTCCACAACATGTACTGTATGTAATGTAGATCCCCAACTTACAACGTTACCAGTCAGTTGTTACTTGTCTGTGTAGATTGTCACAATGTTACCAGTTATGTCAGTTGTTACTTGTCTGTGTAGATTGTCACAATGTTGTGGAGATGCAACTTAGTGAACAGAGAACGAGTCTGTGTCTCATACAGAGGGAGAGACCCGTCATGTCTCATACAGAGGGAGAGACCCAAGACATGATTTGTTTGAATTACTGAGAAACATTATGCTCATGTTTGGATCTGTCCCATAGTGAATATCATTATTGGAGGTTTACAATTTGAACTCTCTGGTCTCATTGTCAAAACTCCAAAACCAAAAGCGTAAATTGTTGAGTCAAGTGTGTGTGTGTGTGTGTGTGTGTGTGTGTGTGTGTGTGTGTGTGTGTGTGTGTGTGTGTGTGTGTGTGTGTGTGTGTGTGTGTGTGTGTGTGTGTGTGTGTGTGTGTGTGTGTGTGTGTGTGTGCGTGTGCGTGTGCATGCGTGCGTGCATATGTGTATCAGAGGAGGACAACACACAGGGCTGGTTCTTTGCGGAGGATGACGGCAATCAGATCAAGAAGCAGAAGCACCCTCTCCTGCTTGGCCAAATGCCTGTGGTCATGTCGAAACTACAGGAGTTCAAGGTTGGACCTCTTCCCTTCCCACAGCTTCCCTTTCATGTCAGACACTCAGTACGTTAAACTTTACATGCAGAGTTAAGTCGAGCTATGGTTATAGCTTGATTATTAGGCTATTTACTCGGACTACTGTACAGTTGAAACTAATTCCATAAAATAAAATAAAAATTCTAGACACAGATTTAGCTCTACGTCAACGAACTTCACATTTAGCTTTAGCTAATCGCTCCCTGGCCGCTAACATTACAGTTTTACATGCTGTTCGACTTCCGGGTCAAAGACCGTCAGCGCATGCTGATCGCTGTTAGAAGTTTGTGTAGGCCGGTTAGCTCAGTTGGTTAGAGCAATGTGCTAATAAAGCCAAGGTCAAGGGTTCGATCCCCGTATTGGCCACAGAACTTTTACAGGAAGTATCGGATCGCTCTGTTTAAAGAAACTTACTTTACCAGCAACCACATCACTGTACTGCTGTTCTGTCAATTGGCCAGCTTCAGTGAGATGATTGCTATTGTGTTACAGTAATAGAGGGCTTGTATTGAGAGGGGATGTACTAACTATTGAGATGTTATTACGTGGTTTGCTGCTCATGGGAAATGTCTCAATAGTTAAAGGAACACTCCGCCCATTTTCAACCAGCTTTGTATCATTAGAACATCAGTAGTATATCAGAAAACTGTAAACAGTTTTGAAGTCTGTCATTTAATTTGACAGTTATTGAGTGTTAAAGTGTGGACCAGTGATCTAACTCAAATTAATAACTCATTAACTCAAATCAACTCTCAAACTGTAAATGGTTTTGAAGTCATTCATCTAGTTTGACAGTTATTGAGAGTTGATTGGAGTGTTCCTTTAAGCCGCAGACAGACACCTTCCTGCACTGACAAAACAAGGGAACAACACAGCCAAACAGACACCCTCCTGCACTGACAAAACAAGGGAACAACACAGCCAAACAGACACCCTCCTGCACTGACAAAACAAGGGAACAACACAGCCAAACAGACACCCTCCTGCACTGACAAAACAAGAGAACAACACAGCCAAACAGACACCCTCCTGCACTGACAAAACAAGGGAACAACACAGCCAAACAGACACCCTCCTGCACTGACAAAACAAGAGAACAACACAGCCAAAGTGAACAGACAGACACCCTCCTGCACTGACAAAACAAGAGAACAACACAGCCAAAGTCAACAGACAGACACCCTCCTGCACTGACAAAACAAGGGAACAACACAGCCAAAGTCAACAGACAGACACCCTCCTGCACTGACAAAACAAGGGAACAACACAGCCAAAGTCAACAGTTGATACAGTTTTTGTGGTTGCAGAAAACTGATTTCTTGAGTAGCTTGATCTCTGAAAACACAGTTAGACACCATTAGATTATGCTTATCAGTGGACTGTGAATTTGTGCTAGTTCAGATGCTGTCTGAGTCTGCCCATTCCTCGTGCGTGCGTGCGTGACTCAGTATGTAATTCCATCTCCCAGACACCAGCCTCTGCCTCTCAGTGCTCTTTATGGGGCCGGTTAGCTCAGTTGGTTAGAGCGTGGTGCTAATAACGCCAAGGTCGCGGGTTCGATCCCCGTACTGGCCAAAGAGCTTTTAGGAGTAGACTTGGAGTTGGTACTATACCATTCCATAGTTCTCAGTGGTATGTGTAAGAGTAGTTGCTTTGGCATTTGAGCAATGTACAAGAGATGGAATGCTGTCTGTCTGCCTGTCTATCTGTCAGTAACTCTTCACTTTCCCCTGCCGCAAAATATAAAAAACAAAGCCTGTGGGCAAATGGTGTAGCTCAGTTGGTTAAGTGTGGTGCTAATGAAGCCAAGGTTAGAGGTTAAATCCTCATCTGGGCCACCAGGGTTTTATGTTGACACCAGTGTTGTAGTCGAGTCACTATATCTCAAGTCCGAGTCAAGTCTTGAGTCCCCTGTGTTGGAGTCCAAGTCCGGGTCCAAGTCACCAAAGAAGAGTCCGAGTCTAGTCCCCTTACCTGAGTCTGAGTCTGAGTCCAGAGTTACTGAACATGAACTTGAATCCACATGTAGGTGGCACAAAATGTAATAATGTCACAGTATTAATATAGCTATAATATCTTATAGCATATTACAAAAAAAAACAAAAACAAAAGTCTTTATCAATTAACAAGTTCAAGTCCTCGTCTCCAACTTCTGAATCCAAATGGATGAATGCCCAAGTCTGAGTCATAAGTGCTCAAGTCCAAGTCGAGTCACGAGACCTCAAAATGAGTCCAGGACTCGGACTCAAGTCCAATTCCTGGACTTGAGTACTACAACACTGGTTGACACAGCAGAATTAGAAACATCAATTCCTAAATAATGGCTCTATGCAAATACCAGTCTAGTCTCTCAGGGTCTATTCTTCCCCCGGCTCACCCTCTCACCCTTACTTCCTTCTCTGTGTCAGGTGGAGTGTGCTGTCCACAACCCGGAGCCCCACATCAACACAGACAGCACAGCAGACACGCCTGTCCTGGGCCACGGCTGTGTCTGGGTGAGCCCCCCCACACACACTAGTAATGCTGTACTGTAATAGCTTACCTCTCAACCATTACACACATTTTCGGACGAGATCACTCAGCTAAATGGGTTGAGTGGCAAATTTCTCTCAGGTGTCTGTTTACAAATGGACATTAAACATCGAGAGTTTTGTAGCAGACACTACTTAAACTTTACCACTTTTCTATCAATGACTCTCTCTGTTAACTGTGGCACAGGGCAGTGTTTGACTATGAACTGTTAGTAATGCTATGTAGCCTTTGCTGTCTGTGTGTGTATTATATTGTCTCATTTCCCTTTGAGAGAGATGACCAGGGTTTAAAAGTTATTATGGTCCATGTCTATTGTTAGAATAATTATTTAATCACTTCAGGCTTTCCTCAGGCTTCAAAATAAACCGTCACCATCAAAGCCATAATAATCACTGCCAACACAATGTTTGGGGATATTAGGGAAAACCTTGGAACTGTTAGCCATATAAACAATACTCCAACTTGGTATTTTAATGGGGAGTTAATGTATACATTTATCCCTCTACATGGAGAAAGCTGTTAAACTGAAAGAGGAGAATTTAAAATAATAAGACATCAATTTAGTAGGGCATGAATTCTTGTCTGTTGATGGATTTGTGCCTTTTAATGGCCCTCTTCTGACTTAAATTTTATATGCACTTTGATATTTAAATTTTGCACTGTTGAGTGATGACGTGAGTGATGACGATTATCATTGATTGTATACATTACAACATAAGCTGCTTTCTTGTAGTAGTGTCTCTTCAAAAAGATCCTTATAAAGAGTCCCTACAACTGTAATCTTGCCATATTTTTGTTCAGGTGGCAAGTTGCACCAACCAGATGGGCCAGATAGCAATTGTGGCCATGCAGAACTCCAGCCCTAAGGTGACTGAGTGTTTCAATGTGGAGTCCCGTATCCTCTGCATGGCCTACGTCCCCACAGAGCTGCCCCAGGAGAATGGCGAGATGGCCCCCGAAAACAACCACGTCCCCCCAGGGAAGGCCAGCGACACTCCCACTGTCTGTCTGGGCATGGAGGAGGGCAGGTACTGATACCATTATGATACCATTGATGGTACTACTGATAGATAGTACCACAATAGTGTGTCTGCGGGTCCTGAAGAAGTCTAAAAATGTCTTAAATTATCTAAACTCAAGGCATCAAAAGGTCTTAAATACAGTTAAGGATGGCTTTACCGGTAATCAACCCACTTTCTATCATTAATAATCTCGGTAATATAAGCACATGGGCAGCATTTATCTTCTCTCTCTGTTTACCTCACAGAGAAAAATGCTCCTGCTCCTGCCTGCAGAAACTCCGCCCCCACCAGCTGCAAGTGATTAAGGCTTGTTAAGGCTCTCAATGCCATTCTCTGCAATGTGCACATACTTAAAAAAATAAACAATAACAGCCGCCCGTGGAATGCAGATTCCACGTCTCCAGCAGAACTTCTGCAGTTCCATTGTAACGCGTTGTGACGTAAAACGCGTCAGAACGGCGTGTCCATCAGGAAAACACAGAGAGAGGTAAACACTACCCATGTGCTTATATTACTGAGATTATTAATGATACAAAGTGGGTTGATTACCGGTAAAGCCATCCATATTACATTTTAAGTCTCGGGAAAGAGAAACAACTATTAGCAATGCACTTTGCATTTCTTGGTCCTTTTTTGTTTGTTGGTGATTTTTTCTTATTTCCTTGATCAAAAGTAGCTGAAGTGACATCATGTCATATCATATTTCTAGTGCAACTAGAATGGCGTTTGATAGCAGAGCATTTTTCAGCTATCTATAACATCATCCATAAATCAAATGTCAGGTTTTGGTGTCAGTGCCTCAGAATCAAAGAGCGAGCACTTCTTTCTAGACTCATTATTTTGCACTTATTTCAACAATCATACAGAGAGAAATACACTGTGCCCAATGCCAATTTCTTGAACTTGTGGAAAGGCTTTCTGGGAAACATAGGAAATCACTAACTGATGTAGAAGTAGACAAGGTAGTTTGAGGGAAAGTGGGTACACCTAAAAAGTGAATTAGAACACTTCATCACAGTTTTCATTTATTTAATTTGCAATTAGGTCATCAATCTTATTGTTATTGAATTAAAGAGGTATTAAAAAGTCTTGGATTTAAAGGTATACTATGCAACTTTTTCTAGCTTGCAATTTGTAAACACACCCCTCCCCCCGACTCCACAAGCGAGCGAGAGAGAGAAAGAGCGCACAGATCGGTGGCTGAGCGAGGTCGACAGTGAATGGAGAGAGCAAACGGTGCAAAACCGGCTGAAATGCAGGGGTAAAAGGTTATTTTCTGATAGTTTCACAGCGGTTATGTTCTAAAAGCAGAAATAAACACACCTACACCTCCAAACACTTCGCACAACCCTCTTGGAAGGTGCCACATTTCCAGGTTTTGTTTGAATGCAGTCTGCTGGAGTCTGCTCTGCTGTGCTGCTCTGCTCTGTTCTGATGTGCTGCTTTGCTCTGTTCTGCTGCTCTGCTCTGCTGTGCTGCTCTGCTCTGTTCTGATGTTCTGCTTTGCTCTGCTCTGCTGCTCTGCTCTGCTCTGCTGTGCTGCTCTGCTCTGCTCTGTGTGATGTTATTGGCTGGGGGGCGACACACCCCATGTGGGGGCACTGAAACGACCACAAAACTTGAAGACATCCTGCACAATGTCAAATGATGCACACTATTGTGTATGCTGTCCTACATTCACAAAATAATTAGTTTTTTAAAAGTCAATGATAATTGCCTTTTTTTTCTCCCTGTATCTCCAACACCAAATAGTTATCTGCAGCATGCAGATAGGAGTGTGTCTCAGACTGTCTGTTTTGACTTGATGCTAATCTGAGCCCTCCTCTGCTTAGTATCATTGTGTATAAGAGCAGCCAGCGGTCGAAGAAAGTACGTCTGCAGCACTTCTTCACCCCGGACAAGTCCACCGTCACCAGCCTGGTCTACAAGAAACACTGTCTGTATGCAGGCCTGGTCACCGGCTCTGTGGCCGTCTACTCCAGATCACAAGGTGTGTGTGGGTGTGTGGTGGGTGGACGGACTTTGACACACTGAATTTGTGTGTCTCTTCTGTTATATTCTCAAAAGTCTGCTTTTGTAGTATTTGTTGATATTGTTAAAGGGCTGTAATTAGGGGAATTACAGAGGTTAGATCACTGTTATTGCGCAAAACAGAAATGCATTCACAGAGAGTTTTAAAGCGGTCTGGGCTAACATTGTTTACTTGAAATGGCATGTCATGTCTGCCCTAGCTCTGACCACATGGCTCTCTGAGCTTGTGTGAACTTAACAAAAACTGGAGTGTGCATGAATGAAAAGGCTGATTCTTACAGAGGTTGTTGGTTTTGGCCCCATCGGACCACTTTTCTTTTTCTATTTTCTTTTTTTAAGGACAATCCCATTGGCCAAGGGCCAGCATGCACTCCTTATACTTAACCCGGGTTGAAGTAGCAGTTACACTACCTCCCCTTACTAGACCTTCTGTATTTTATTTTGAGTGTAGGAGGAATTGAACCTGGGTCTCCCATTCTGCTGCTCACATAACGAAAGTTGAACACGCTAACCAGTCAGCCAAGGAGACAATCCCAACCATCGGCCCACCTCCTGGGGGTTTTCTCCGACTGAGTCAGTAGGTACGGTAGCCATTAGCGTGTGAGTCAGAGGCCTGAGAGTCAGGGGCCTCTGCTGTGTGTTGAGCTTGTGTTTCAGCCAGCTCGGTTGTCTGGGAGAAGCCAGTCTGTTAGAGCTGACCTATTTCAACCAGCGCAGGCACTCTTCCCACAGTCTGTTTTCACTTTGCGTTTTGCTCCATCTCTTACTGGCTTTCATAGCAGTGCAAACAGAGGAGGCTCTCTCTCTCTCTCTCTGCCCCCCTATCTCTCCCTGTGTCTCTTTGCCCTCTTCTCTTTCTGTCTCTGGCAACATTTTTATTTCTGTGACAACATGGGTTGAAGATAGGTGCGTCTTTACTAAAATGGGTAGTTCTTAACAGTTCTTAACCGTCAAATATGTGTATGGTATGACTGGGCAATATATCGATATTATATTAATATCATGATATGAGACTAGATATCGGATTCATCTTAGATTTTTGATATCATAATATTGTGATATGGTATAAGTGTTGTCTTTTCCTCGTTTTAAAGGCTGCATTACAGTAAAGTGATGTCATTTTCTGAACTTACCAGACTGTTCTAGCTGGTCTATTATTTGCCTTTACCCACGTAGTCATTTTATCCATATTACTGATTATTGTTTATGAAAACTCTTATTGTGTAAATATTTTGTGAGCACCAATGATCATCCCTACAATATTGTCATAATATATCTGACTGTATTTGGTCAAAAATGTTGACAGACAGACAGGCAGACAGACAGGCAGACAGACACACAGACAGACAGACAGTCAGTCAGACACACAGACAGTCAGACAGGCAGACAGACACACAGACAGACAGACAGACATACAGACAGACAGGCCGACAGGCACACAGACAGACAGGCAGACAGACAGACAGGCAGATAGGCAGACAGACAGACAGACAGACAGACTGGCAGACAGACAGTCAGACAGACAGACAGACAGGCAGAGAGACAGACAGACAGACAGACAGTCAGACAGACAGACAGGCAGACAGACAGACAGTCAGACAGACAGACAGACAGACAGACAGACAGACAGACAGACAGACAGACAGACAGACAGACAGACAGACAGACAGAATATGGATGACAGTGGCCTGGGTCTTCCATGAAGGGAAAGTATTCTGCCTACATCTTGCCTGGAAGAAACTTGTGCAACTGTTCAGGAATTAGTTCCACCTTTACTGAAACAATGTGACCACTCTTTCCACCTTGTTTTCCCCCTGAAGCTTCACACATGTCACTTCTTTCCCCCCTTCGTTCTCCACACACACATTATTAGACACTGAGTGTTGGCCTTTCATGTATAACTGAATGTTACAACAGTTACTAGCTGCTTCTCTTCAGCCATCACCATTGGTAATGGTATGTTAATGTCAATGAATTCACAGAAGGAAATCTTGATCTTAGATGCTCCTTTATGCAGTCTGATTTGCATAATCCATTCCTAGTATCCACAGGTCTGTCACTGTCTCTCTAGTATCCACAGCTCTGACACTGTCTCTCTAGTATCCACAGCTCTGACACTGTCTCTCTAGTATCCGCAGCTCTGACACTGTCTCTCTAGTATCCGCAGCTCTGACACTGTCTCTCTAGTATCTACAGCTCTGACACTGTCTCTCTAGTATCCACAGGTCTGTCACTGTCTCTCTAGTATCCACAGCTCTGACACTGTCTCTCTAGTATCCACAGCTCTGACACTGTCTCTCTAGTATCCGCAGCTCTGACACTGTCTCTCTAGTATCCACAGCTCTGACACTGTCTCTCTAGTATCCACAGCTCTGACACTGTCTCTCTAGTATCTACAGCTCTGACACTGTCTCTCTAGTATCTACAGCTCTGACACTGTCTCTCTAGTATCTACAGCTCTGACACTGTCTCTCTAGTATCCACAGCTCTGACACTGTCTCTCTTGACTGTGCTTGATGCTGAAATGATGACGCATCCAGGAGAGCTTGGTAGGGAACGTCTTCCCTGCATCCCTGTCGTAATGTGACTGCCTGGCCTGCTCTCTATTAGCATTTAGACTCCAGATTTACATTACAAAGGAGAAAGCAGAGCAAACTAGGAGACATTATGTCGGCTCATATTCTTTGATAGGAAACTGTCAGCTCACTGTGAATACTGATAAGCCATTAAAAGACAATTGAACACTACAGCAATCTTGCACTGTCTAATCCCAAAGCTAGGCTGTATGTGTTTGGGGTGTGGCTGTGTGTTTGTGTCCTTGTACTATGTGCCTGCTCCCAGTAACATCTCCTGCATGGTGAAGGCGCTCTGCAGTAGACGCTAGGCTAGTCTCGCTGGCCAGCCTCCTCTCCCTTCCGTCCGAGGAGTCTGGCGCCGCAGGCCTCCATAACTGGATAAACCCTCCCCTGTTCTACTCTGCTCTCCCATTGGAGCGACTGTTTCGGTGGCAGCCGGATGTCCGCTCCCGGCTTATTACAAACTCTGTCATTGGCTCCGACCATGTCAATCAGAGCGGCTTCCGCTCCCTCCTCACTGTGTATCGCTGACGCTGTAAATAGTGCCCTGCCGCCTCAGTGAAAACAACAATGCTAACTAGCTAGCTAGCTAACGGCAGAAACCTACACGCTAGCTCGTTGCTACACGCTGAAAACGGCAAGTTTGGATTGTTGGAAACTATTTTCCAAGGGCACTGCCGCTAAGCGCCGCCCATCGCAATCCCACTATGGAGACCTGCGGCGCCAGACTCCTCGGACGGAAGGGAGAGGAGGCTGGCCAGTGAGACTAACGCTAGGCTAGCCTGTCTGAACCACTGACCTCAAAAATATGGACAGAGCTATCCCATTGATTTTGGGCTCCCATTTTGAGTTGAAGTGGTGGCCATCGCCATCTTGATTTTTCGTCAACATAGTGGAGGGAATGGGTTGAGTCCTTGCGCAGCTCACGTGATATGGGGGTTTCCCAGAGCCGCAGCTCCGCCTGCTATTGGTCCGTGATTGGCAAGCAGCACGATCGCTGGACAGGTGACCTGTCAATCACCGCTTTTCTATTGTCTATTTTACTCCAAACGGGCGAGTTATATAAAAAATTACCCCATACAGTTGTTATGAAAAGGTGAAATTAGCTATATAGTCCAAAACCGTGTTAAGGCCCAGGCTGTAAAAATGCTTAATCACTGTTACAAAGTGGGGCATTTTAGCATGGGGGTGAACGGGAATGACGGGACTTCTGAGCCCTGCCTCAAGTGGCCATTCGAGGAATTACAGCTTTCCTCCTCGAGGGAAAACCTTGTGCCTTGCCCACTGGTCTGAACCCAGCCAATCAGCCTCATTCTGCCATGCTTGTTATTTCCTTGCGAGATATGGAGAGAAAGAGAAGCAGTGGCTCGGCAAAGGTTGCATCATTATGATACCTTTATTGGAGATGACATTGATATGAAGGAATGCTACAGTTGAAGAAGTGACTGAGCCGGACAGACTCGCTCCAGCAGAGATGACTTGTGAGCTGGGTAGACTCGCTCCAGCAGAGATGACTTGTGAGCTGGGCAGACTCGCTCCAGCAGATATGACTTGCGTAAGATTGGCACAAAATAACAGCTGCACTGCTGCTGCTCGCTACTGTTGGCTCTCCTGTCATTTCTTTATGTCTGTCTTTCTCTCTACCCCTCCTTCTCTCTGACACGCACAGACGTTCAAATGCACACAAATACACTGTGATTATTGCAATAATATACACAGAGCATAGCTGGAATGCTAATCCCACCTAGCCCCCTGAGTGAGAGATTGCCCTTACTTCCCCGGTCATTACTGTACCTCTGAAAGAGCCTGTGCTTTCCCTGCATGGCACCTCTCCCTTCAATAGACGCCTTTGTGCCTTCTCTTAAACAAACACTATTGGTGAGGCCTCATTCACTTCCTGGCCTAGATTAGCAAGGGGAATGTGGTATCTGGAGGAAATGAGCTTCACATTGAGCAGGCAGCGGGGGGGGGGGGGGGGGGGCTGTCTAGCTCCATGGTAGGGTGCTAACTCTGCAGAGGCTAGGCAGCGATTCCCAATGGGAGCTTCCCATAAGAAGAGCTGTGCAGTGTGCTCCCTGGATGAAAGTGTCTGTCAATTGGATTATGCTGTTACCAGCTTGCCAGGACTATTTACCGTACATTCAACTTTCAACCCCCCCACCCAAACTTCACTCAATTGAACTGTAGTGCTGAAAGACCTTTCCCTGTACTAATATGCACATTCCTGTCCTGGTGTGCAAGATTGATCCACACTAAACTTTTTTCTGCTTCTTTTTTTGATCCACAAACCTACACTTCTTCCCTTTTTATGATAATAGCAGTTGAATTATAAACTGAGTGAATTAAATGTTGCAGAAATGTGTTGATATTTATAAAGACACCAGTATTGGTGTCTTATCTTGCTGCTTGGCATTGTGGGTGCCCGCCCAGGCACTTGTAGCACAGAGTGTGTAGGAGCCTCCTACACGCACGCACACACACCTCCTACTACTAGGAGGTGTGTGTGCGTGGGATTGAGCTCAGCTATGACTAAATGCCTCTCAGCCCATCTATATTCATATTGAATCCCTTCAAACCATCAATGGCCACTCCACCAGTATTAGCAGAGTTATAAATGCAGATGGCAGTTACAGTACAGTACTGTACAGAGAGGCTGATTGTCTATTGAAGTGTACTGTCCCTGTATCTACACTACAGTATAGTATCTACAGTGTAGACTGTAGATGATGTCCTCCTTTAACTAATGCACTAGTATGCAAACTAGCTATCAGGAGGTTGTATACCTGTTATATATTGTTCATTTAGAGAGAGATGTCGTGTTAAAGTGTATGTAATAAATGTAGTATTGTCATTCTTGCTCTCAGAGAGACACTTGAAGGAGCAAACTGTCTCTAACAACCAAGGCTCTTCCACCTGTCAGCACTGAGTAGCAGCCAGAGAGAGATAGAAGTGTCAGGTTCAGCATTCATGCAGGCCGGTTAGCTCAGTTGGTTAGAGCGTGGTGCTAATAACGCCAAGGTCGTGGGTTCGATCCCCGTACTGGCCACAGAGCTTTTGTGTTGAGGCTCACATGTTATCGATTCTCCCTTGACCTGCTTTCACTATCTCTGCTGGCGCTTTATCTTTTTTGCCGTATCAGAAGAACTCTTCCTTCTGTTTTCCCATGAAAAAGTCACTATGTCGACTATTCTTTTGATTTTGTGATTTTCCTATGGGTGGTGAGCTGTGGTGCTAATACCTTGTGTGGTGTTAGTGTTACAGATTAGAAAAATATGCAATGAGAGACTTTCTTCATACAAAATAATTTTGTATCTTCCAAAGGATTGATTTGTGTTGTAGCGATCATTTTGTAGCCTAAATTAGTATCATAATATGCACATTTAATCAAGCTTAAATCTAGAGTTGGGATCATAAATGCAAAATACATATTTGTATAATAAATATTATTCATTTAGTTTTTATTTAAATGGCATAAGATTATGAGTTGGGTGCAGTCCAATGCTGAATTGCCCATGTTGTTTGTGGTGTTGCAGACGGTTCATGGAGCAGCGACAGCCCCAAGGTGTTGAAGCTGGGGGTCCTCCCAGTCAAGGCCATGCTGGCTGTGGAGGAGCACGTCTGGGCCTCATCAGGGGGGCAGGTCTTCATCATCAGCACCCACACACACTCTGTGGAGGTACGTAGCCTAGCTCTCATACTGTTTACCCTGCTACTACACACACAGTTCAATAGTTCAATATTGATGTGTGTGTGTGTGTGTGTGTGTGTGTGTGTGTGTGTGTGTGTGTATGTGTGTGTGTGTGTGTGTGTGTGTGTGTGTGTGTGTGTGTGTGCGCGCGCACGTGCGCGTGCGTGCATGTGTGTGAGAGAGTTGCCCCTGGTGTATCTCTGCTGACTGTTATCTGTGTATCTGACCCAGTCTGTCTGTAAATCACACAGGAAACAAGCTAGTGAAAGCCACCATGATAAAGTTAATGTGAAGCTATATCCACTTCCAAGTTCATGGGAAAATCTGGGCTATTCTAAGGAACCGGTCCAAAAAGCACATGTTTGCATCTGCAAAAAGCATTTAGTAAAATCCTCATCAGAACAAAAAAACACCCCTCTCATACACTGGACAGATTAATTTACAATATCAAGCTTTATGACCCGTTGACTGAGTTAATATTTTACTGTAACTAAGACGACCATCTGTTCATAACTCTTCCCGGTTTCCTTTGAGGTTACAGAGGCATGGGAGGAGTAGCGTTCACGACACACTCTGAGCATAGTAGACGCCTCTGTAGAATCCATTATGCTGATAGGATAGTACCATCCCACACCATGGAGCTACTCTGTCGCCCAGCTACTAGCACCAGGCCTGCTCTACACTTAAAGAAACACTGCTGTATAGTGAGGGCTCATACAGCTACTAGCACCAGGCCTGCTCTACACTTAAAGAAACACTGCTGTATAGTGAGGGCTCATATCTGTAGCCATTTATTTTACTGGGTGATGGTGTAGTACTGGAATGAACAGTATTGGCTACAATGATAATGTTATTCATGATTTTGATATATTGCACAGTGATCTATCTCCCTTTCACATTTATATGTTTGTCATTTAGCTGATGCCCTTATTCAGGAATAGTAGGATATGAGGGATGATAATATTCCTGTGGCCACAGAATGATCATATAAATGAGTGCTAATAGAGCTAAGGACATACTGTAGTTAGAGGCCGTTTACACTTTCTCTTTTATTTCAAGGTAAGATCATGTTGGAGTAGAGGAGGATGATATGGAAGAGCACATATGATTCAGTGGGGAGAGAGGAGGCCGTGAGGTACTAAAGATACATATTCACATTCAAATATGTGGAGTGACTCAATCCATCAGTAGGGAAGCAGGAGGGAGAGGAGTTGAGTCAGGAACCAGGGGGGAGAGGAGTCGTCTGGCTTGAGCGATAGCTAGGTGGAGATAGACTGAGGCAAGTGGTAGTGGTAGTGCCTTTTTGAGTGTGATATTGATTTTTTCTTCTTCAAATTTTTATAGAACAATAAACATACAAGACAAGCAAATGGGCTCAGACACATGAAAAGAAGAGGGAGAGAAAAAAAAAAAAAAAAAATACATACATTTACATACATCTTTGACATTTAGCATTGTAACATGGTGCTACCAGCCGCGTAAGGTGCTTATGTGCTTGTAAAGCCGTTTTCCCACATGCGTACCGGAAAATTACCTGTAAGTCAATATCGGACATTTCCCTTCACACCTCTCTTCTCGCATGTCGGAATCTAGCAGCGAAATTGCCTGTATGTTGGGGGGCGGGGCGGCACTGCAGAGCGGGGGGGGAGTGACTGTCGGCAAAACTCTTGATGGTGAAATAAGTTTGCTTGTTTATCCGTTCACCTGCGTTGCGTTGAAGCACTTTTTACAGACTGGCTTCGTTTGATGTGTCCGGGCTTGCCTTCGCTGTCGGCAACGTAAGCAAAATACTTCCACGTTTCGCTTCGTGCATTTGCTTCGTCTGTGTCCCTGTCGGGCTGTCACTGAAGGAGGAGGACGGACTGTGGCCAGAGAGCGAGTAGGCAGCAGAGAGGAGAGAGGGGAAAATCAGCACACCCACACATGAAGCTGACATAGGCTACTGCTCTTATTATCACAAGATCATTTCGCCAGTTTGCTTTAATGTGCGCGAATGATTAGATTATGCCCGCTGGAACATTAAGCAACGTGTGTACACCTCGCCCATGAGAGTGTCGCGGGAAATGACTGGACCCGTTCTACACTTGAGTCCGCTGTCGCGCATACCGCTCTTCTGACTGGCTCAAAACTGGTGAAATCTCCGCGATGACGGGGTCGCGCTTATACCGGCACGACAACTTTCACACATGCAGGCATTAGACCACGTTCCGGTCATTTAGCGGTACAAAGCGCATGTGGGAAAACGGCTTAAGAGATATTGTGCATGGGATCCTACACAAGGGGTCCATGGGAAACCAGCCGGGCAAGCTGTCCATCATCCCTAACCTTAGTCACTAGTCATTTTTAACATTGTCAAAGTAGTTAAAAAATGGGTCCCAGATAGTTGAGAACTTTTTAAACGAGTTGGCTCTCAGGAACCTGAGTCTCTCCATCTGTATAACAGAGATCATATCCATCAGCCACACCTGAAAAGAAGGTGAAGAGGAGGACTTCCATTCCTTCAAAATTAGTCTTTTGGCGACAGTTGTCCCCAGTGTCAGAGATTGCTGCACAGCCGTAGGGAAGTTCAGAGAGGTCTCCAAGCAGCCGAACATTGCGAGTTCCGCTTTAGCACCTATATTGATTGATTGATTGATTGATTTTATTTATCCATATAGCAGAACAACATCCAACATGTAAAAGTGTGAACACTTATTTCCAACATGGTCCCTGGTCTTATAGAAACAGGACATACAATAACACATAACATCAAATAAATAAAATAGAACAATCAACAATAAAAAGAACAAAAGATATAAACCATACAAGTTCAATAACCATTTCAACGAAAGGCTCACACATTACTCTAGTTAGTTTACTCAGCAAGAATGGTTTCTGGCAGCAAATCACTTTTTGACACAACACCGGCCAGTAGGCTATACAGTAACCTCTCTCCCTGCAATTGCACCATGCAACAATAGCTTAACCCGAGTGGATAATTCTGGTATAGGCTATTGAAATAGGCTAGAATTAAAATCTCACACATCCCTACCCTATTAAAGAAACAAATATTTTTAAGTGTGTATGTTATAGCCTATATGAGCGAAACGACTAATTAATAGGCTACTAATTACAAAAGACTTCGTTACGAATCCGAACTGGTTCATCCTCCAATTCTCTCTTCCCTCTCTCGTTCTCTCCCCCCCTCTCTCTCTGACTCTCTCCCTCTCTCTTTTCTCTCTCTCTCTCTCTCACTCTGTCACTCTGCTTGCACTGAGCAAGAAAGAAGCTGCTGCCTGTCACAGACGTGATGGCGGTGACGCTGTGGCTTTTAAGGGGAGTGATCTCAGCTTGTGAATCCTGTTATTATTGGCATAAACACGCCTATCGGGTTGCTCAATGCCAAAAAATGTATTGCATTGTTGTGGAAAATGGTTCACAGACCAAGCTCCACTCAATGGATAAGACAGATGCTGTCAAACCTTCCACTAGAAAAAATTACTTACCGTACATATTGAAAGCTAAACAACATATATTTGAAGATATTTGGATGCCAAGATTCATTAGTTATGTTGGTAATTTAATTTTAGCAGATGATCAAGCGAATAACTAGGTTTTGTGATGGTAGTGCAGTTCCTGAAGCTAGAATTTCTTTTTGATACCTTATTATTTATTTATTTTCTTTACCTGTATGACATTTAAATAAGAATTTTTATATGGTTTAAGATTACCTGTGTGCAAATTGGAGGAGCAGATGTGTGGTTGTTGTTGGTGTTGTTGTTTTGTCTGTATGTATTGTAAAGATAACAAATTGTAAATAAAAACATTTTGAAAAAAAAAAAAAAACGCCTATGGAGGTTTGCGCCGAGATGACGTGAATCGCAGCGGGCCGACACGCCCACAATTAGGGCGTTGTGCGACGCTATTCCAGCGCAAAACGGGCGCTAACGCAAAATGACCGCCGTTGCGAAGATAGGGCCCTTAAAGTTTACAGTGTTATATATGTCTGATGTGTACTAATTCAGTTTGGCCTAATCACTCTGCTGTCATCACCCCATGCCAGTGACCTTGGCATGGTCATTAATAGTATTAAAGTGCTTCTAGCAGGCGATGGGGGGTCTCTCCCTCTATCTCTCTGTCTCTCTCCCTCTCCCCCCCCCCTCTTCCCCTCCCTTGGCTCCCCCTTGCCACATCCTGGGGTTTGGCTGGTATTCCCTGCCTGATCTGGTCTGGTTGAGGGACTGGAAGCACCTGCCGGGGGTCCAGGAATAGTAACATTCCTATTCCCCCTCTGCCATGCACTGCCTCATAATCTGGTTAGCTTCATTAAGCTCATTATCGACCACCTGCCTGTGTATGTCTCTCTCTCTCTCTCTCTCTCTCTCTCTCTCTCACACTCACTATTTCTCTCTCTCTCTCTCTCTCTCTCTCCCTCTCACTCACTGTGGGCTTACTGAGTGGTGAGTATACTGTGTAGAGGACACAGGGAATGAGAGAGACAGAGAGAGAGAGAGAGAGTGGTTGAGAGGGCTTCAAAGAAATGGCATGCTTAACAAAATAGACAAGGAAAATATTGGTTAAAGGGATACGCCACTTTTTCGGGAGTTTAGCTCATTTGCCATATGCCCCCCACATATGCAAGCAAGGTACACCATGCCTTTACCGTCACTGTCAGAGCAGTATACAGTGAGCTACAGTCGTGAAGTTAGTAAGTATCGCCTTAGAATGGAGGCCAATGGTACACCCGTTCAAAATAACCAAAAACACAGATCTAATAGCACAAAAATACATGTTGTGCTTCGGGTACTCACCACGAGATGAAATATTAATCCATAGTTACGTGAAACGTGATTTTCGGAGTAAATCCCCACACGAGTTACTTCCTTGTTTGCCTGTAAAGAGCGCTTCCACTGTACAAAGCGCATGCGCTGTATGTCGCGCATGCCTGGCAGCCATGTTTAGAAAGTAATTCCGGCTATGTATTTACCTTAAAAAAAAGATAATTTCTCCGCATTTGGATTAATATTTAATCTTGTGGTGAGTACCCGAAGCACAACATGTATTTTGGCGCTATTAGACTGTTTTTGGTTATTTTGAACGGGTGTACCATTGGCCTCCATTCTAAGGCGATACTTACTAAATTCACGACTGTAGCTCAGTGTATACTGCTTGGACGGTGAGGGTAAAGGCATGGTGTACCTTGGATATGTGGGGGGATATGGCAAATGAGCTAAACTCCCGAACAATTGGCGTATCCCTTTAAGAGGGAACACACAGAAGAGTGAAAAAGAACGCAAAACATCATGTAAGTTTTCATCTTGGGCTCGTCCACCACCACCTTTTATCACCACCTTCTCTGAGGCACTCGTGAACGGACTCTCCTTGGCCAAATACAACTCCACCTACACTTAACGTGATGTGTGAAGAGATTATGCAACTGCTGGTGATGGCATACAGCCAGCATAGTGGGCTCAGACAGACAGCAGTAAAAAATGACTATCCATCCAGCTATCTGAAACATACTGTTCCTACTCACAGCAGTAAAATGACACTATCCATCTAGCTATCTGAAACATACTGTTCCTACTCACAGCAGTAAAATGACACTATCCATCTAGCTATCTGAAACGTACTGTTCCTACTCACAGCAGTAAAATGACACTATCCATCTAGCTATCTGAAACATACTGTTCCTACTCACAGCAGTAAAATGACACTATCCATCTAGCTATCTGAAACGTACTGTTCCTACTCACAGCAGTAAAATGACACTATCCATCTAGCTATCTGAAACATACTGTTCCTACTCACAGCAGTAAAATGACACTATCCATCTAGCTATCTGAAACATACTGTTCCTACTCACAGCAGTAAAATGACACTATCCATCTAGCTATCTGAAACGTACTGTTCCTACTCACAGCAGTAAAATGACACTATCCATCTAGCTATCTGAAACGTACTGTTCCTACTCACAGCAGTAAAATGACACTATCCATCCAGCTCTCTGAAACATACTGTTCCTACTCACAGCAGTAAAATGACACTATCCATCCAGCTCTCTGAAACATACTGTTCCTACTCACAGCAGTAAAATGACACTATCCATCTAGCTATCTGAAACATACTGTTCCTACTCACAGCAGTAAAATGACACTATCCATCCAGCTCTCTGAAACATACTGTTCCTACTCACAGCAGTAAAATGACACTATCCATCTAGCTATCTGAAACATACTGTTCCTACTCACAGCAGTAAAATGACACTATCCATCTAGCTATCTGAAACGTACTGTTCCTACTCACAGCAGTAAAATGACACTATCCATCTAGCTATCTGAAACGTACTGTTCCTACTCACAGCAGTAAAATGACACTATCCAGCTATCTGAAACATACTGTTCCTACTCACAGCAGTAAAATGACACTATCCAGCTCTCTGAAATGTACTGTTCCTACTCACAGCAGTAAAATGACACTATCCATCTAGCTCTCTGAAATGTACTGTTCCTACTCACAGCAGTAAAATGACACTATCCATCTAGCTCTCTGAAACATACTGTTCCTACTCACAGCAGTAAAAGCTCTGGAAATCATTTGGGGCTAAACAGTGTATCCTGATATGTCCTTGGCTTTTTAAATGTTGATTAAATTTAATATGAACAAATCAAAGCTTATCAAACGAGTGCCGGTAAATAATGATTTCCCGGTTATGCCTGTTTTGACTACACTTGATAAGCCCATTCTGTTCAGCAATATTCACCCTTGAATAAACATATTGTGAATTTGGCTAAAAACACAATTATGTCTTGAGAGTGTAACTCTTCCTTTTGTTGGCATAGCACAAACCAGGCTCCCAGACATAAAAGCCAGTGACAGTGCATGGACTGCTATAGTCTAACCGTCTGGGTCAATCGTGAGCTCAGACTGTACACATGGCAACACGGGACAGGTTTGGTGCCACTGAGAAGTTTAGCCTGTACAGTTTTCCTTTGCATAGTGATTATATCTGTAAGTCAGTGCATTTGCATATCAATACGGCAAACAAAGTTAACAAATGTAAAATGTGCTATTGTGCTATTTGGACTGGAGTGTATTTGTAAAGGTGCGTTTGTGGTGAAATACCTTCTAGATGTGAATCAGAGATAGAGAAAGCAAGAAGAGCTTTCTACACCATCAAAAGAAAAATCATCATTGACATCCCAATTAGGACCTGTCTCAAAATTCTAATTCAGTAATATGCCTGATTATGCTATACGGTAGTGAAGTGTGGGGTCCCCTAGCCAATCAAGATTTCTCAAAATGGGAAAACACAAACTGCAAGTCCTTGTGTTATGTTTGTTTGTATTAATGTTATTTTATTTTATTAATTCTTGATGCTTTGGCAATATTGTTCATGAGACATTCATTAAAATAAAATAAAGCGAATTTGAATTTGAATCACATGGCAAATAACAGGTTGTCTACAGGTCCTGGGAAAAGTCTTAAAATGTGTTGTATTACAGTATCGAAACTCTTGAATACTGAGGTCTTAAAAATGTTGCGGCTTCTTCTTGATGTGCTGAAATCGCCCAGCACACAGACCTAGATATTCTCAGAGTTGTCATCTTCAGTGGAACTGGCACTGAAAAGTAACCTGACATCACCAGACCAATTCAATGCATCTGCCAGAGCAAATAAAACATGAGCTTGCAGATTCGCCAGGCTCCCAGGCTAACTGAAAATATCTTTAGAAGTCTTAAATTAAACTTGGTGACACCTGAACACACTGAATAAAGGCAATTGTGGCTCTGACATGAAAGACTTCCATGGAGCGTCTGGCTATAGAGGTAAAAGCACTCGCCTAACGCGCGAGCCACGCATTCAATTCGCTTCTGGCTTGGTCAGACGTTCCTACAGACACAATTGGCCGTGTCTGCGGGTGGGAAGCCGGTGGGGTATGAGTCCTGGTTGCTGCACTAGTGCCTCCTGTGTGGGCAGGGCAACTGAGGGGATCCTCCCATACGCTACGTCCTGCCAGTGAAACTCCTCTGTGTCAGGGGAAAAGAAGCGGCTGGCGACTGCACATGTATCAGAGGAAGTCTACGGCTCTCCCCAGATTGGCAGAGGGGGTGGAGCATTGACCGGGACATCAGGGGGAATTGGCCAAGTACTAACTTCCTCTTGTCTCAATCAGGTAACAGAGCTAGCTTGTTGTGAATGTGCAGTAGCTAACGTCCACCTCCTCTCTCCACTCCAGAGGCAGTTGGAGGCCCACCAGGAGGAGGGCATGGTGGTGTCCCACATGGTGGTGGCTGGGGTGGGCACCTGGATCGCCTTCAGCTCGGGCTCCACGCTGCGTCTCTTCCACACCGAGACCCTGGAGCACCTGCAGGACATTAACATCGCCACGCCTGTCCACAATATCCTGGCTGGTAAGACTGGGAACCAGTTTTGGTACCATGAATAGTTCAGTGCCTCAGACAGTTTATGTCATTTCTGGGCTGGCAAAATGTCGAGCACTGTAAAACGTGCACATGATATTCTATGGTTTATACTTTGAATAGCGGTGCACGATATTGGATTTTCTTGAATCACAAGTCTCTTATTGTGATTCAAGAAAATCCAATGTTGTGCACCGCTATGGAGTAGGCATAATAATGTGTTAATTCCACAACAGGAGAAAAATATTTGGAAAATATCAGCATATCGGTAAGAAAATCCAATATGGTGCATCCGTACTTAAAGCGTGATGGCCCACTGGCAGATGCAGACATACTGTAAATACAATGCTTGTTTTCTAAATGGATACATTCACAGCAAAATAAGAAAACTACTAATAGGTGATGTCAAACATGCCACTAATTAAGCATAATTTTATCCACCATCATATTGGTAGAAATGTTCATTTCGGGCCGATGCCGATATTTCATTTTAAAGCCTTTATCGGCCGATACCAATGACGTGCCGATATCGTTGTGCATCCCTAGCTTTGAGTTCCTAATTCCTAAACCTAGACACACATCAGGTGTTCAGAGGTGGTCCTCACCTTGTGTAGGTCCATGGTCAGTGTCCACCCTTATGTTTATTCCTTCATGTATGGTGATGCTGAGGTCTCGCCACCTTAATCCACCTACCAAAACCCCGCCTCTCTGTGCTCACTCAGTAACGTGATCTCTCTCCCTGCCCTGGACTGTCACTCAGTAATGTGATCTCTCTCCCTGCCCTGGACTGTCACTCAGTAACATGATATCTCTCTCCCTGCCCTGGACTGTCACTCAGTAACATGATCTCTCTCCCTGCCCTGGACTGTCACTCAGTAACATGATCTCTCTCTCCCTGCCCTGGACTGTCACTCAGTAACATGATATCTCTCTCCCTGCCCTGGACTGTCACTCAGTAACATGATATCTCTCTCCCTGCCCTGGACTGTCACTCAGTAACATGATATCTCTCCCTGCCCTGGACTGTCACTCAGTAACATGATATCTCTCTCCCTGCCCTGGACTGTCACTCAGTAACATGATCTCTCTCCCTGCCCTGGACTGTCACTCAGTAACATGATCTCTCTCCCTGCCCTGGACTGTCACTCAGTAACATGATATCTCTCTCCCTGCCCTGGACTGTCACTCAGTAACATGATCTCTCTCCCTGCCCTGGACTGTCCAGTAACGTGATCCTTATGTCTGACTGAGCCTGAAACCTTTTAGGGAGCTGACTGTTTGACAGAGAACAGCAAAGCAGGTGTTCTCTTTTTTGATATTCAATCTTCTGATCATTCTGATCATCTAGTCAAATATACTTATTCAAATGCAGATTCCTCCCCCCCTTTTGTTGGGCTGTGATGCAGCTCATGACCTCATGCTTTCAAAGGCCTGTCGATCTCTGTCTGTCTGTAATTAGATGACATCAGTGTAGGTGCGCTCTTGTTATGGCAGGTTTGTCATGCTGTCATCCGCTTTCAAAGGCTTCTTAGTCTAAACAAAGACCCGGGAACCTCTCATCTTGTCTCTGTTCAGAGTGTTGCGTACTTTGATTTGCCATGGAATAAAAACGTCTGACCTCACCAAGTCACCATGCTCGATGGGAACGTACTGCCTTCAAGGAAAAATGCGCCCTAAAACACTTGAGCACTGTATAAAAACAGCTGGATGTACCTTGCATTCTGGCGTCCCTGTTGTTGTTTGAAGGGGTGTTTTCTTATTCCCCTGGATACGGCATCACAAGACATGGAGATATTTCCAGCACAGCTACAATGGAGAGATTAAGGCCTAATAGCAGAAAATGTATCAACTACCCACTGTAAATCATCAAGGGTAGATGTCAGGCATTCGTCAGGTTCTTCCTCAGAAACAAAGGGCGAGGGGTTCTTCATTCAACAGTCATACAGGGAGAAATCCATCGTAGAAGAGACAGATATCAATTTCTCCGCTCAATAGACCAGAATGCAATGCAGCCACAAGACATGTGTTTTGAGTGAGAGGCACAACTCTCAGGTTTTTGTGACTGGAATGTGCACACGGTCTCTTGCTGGTACTATGCTTTCGCTATCACTGTTGCTGTTGCTCTCTCCCCCTACACATACTGAGCAACACGGTCAGGCAGTTCCCATCTCCCTCTACACATACTGAGCAACACGGTCAGGCAGTTCCCCGAGGCTTAGTAGATGAGGCATGTTGAAGGAAAATTAGGTTCACCAAAAGATTACAAAAAATATACTTCATCACAAAATAACTCGAACGCAATAACATCAGAGATTGATGATATATAAGAGTGTAACAGTAAATCACCTAATTGTACTGAGTTGAGTCATTCTGGTGTTAGCTGCTTTTAAGAGCCATTCCTTCTTACATCATCCCACCATATAATGTTGATGGATCGTGCCCCTTTAAACTCTGATGGTGCAAACCATTGCAGCTGTATGCTCGTAATCACCAGGTGCAATGTCAGAGAGGCAAAACAAATGAGCCATAGATCAGAGTTAGTTTGAGTCCAGACTGAGTCAGACTAGTTTTAATGTGGAGTCACACTAGTTTTAATGTGGGGTCACACTAGTTTTAATGTGGATAGAAAATGTTAATGTAGTGGTGAAAGCACTCGCCTACCACCGCGGAGACCCGGCTTCAATTCCCGGCAGCGGTATTTCCGGCTTGGTTCCTACAGACACAATTGGCTGTGTACTAGCACTAGTGCTTCCTCTGGTCAGTTGGGGCGCCTGTTTGGGGGGGAAGTGGAACTGGGGGGAATAGCGTGATCCACCCACATACTATGTCCTGACTCCTGCTGGTGAAACTCCTTGCTGTCAGGTGAAAAGAAGCGGCTGGTGACTGCACATGTATCGGAGGAGGCATGTGCTAGTCTACAACTCTCCCCAGATCAGCAGAGGGGGTGGAGCAATGACCGGGACAGGGAATTGGCCAAGTATAATGGGGGGAATACGAAAAACACTTGATAATAAAAATAAATAAAAATCGTAGAAGCTCTGAAGAAGACGGATAGTTCTAGATTCACTATGAGCAGTGTTTACTTCAGTCCTGGAACCTACATTTACCATCTACACTGTAATGTCCTTTGGACCCAGAATTTGAACTTGTATCATGTAAAGAGAGTACGCTATCCAAAATCATATAATGCCATGAGTGAATTGTGTCAAGACCGCCTTGAAGTGTGTTGCCTTCCACATTGATTAGTTTTGTTGCTATGGCAATTGTGATTACAGTCACTTTAGATGATGTCGTTTATAGGGCTCAACAGTGACTGCCCACTTTTTCTCACAGGGGGGGGGTCGAATTTGAAAATTCAATCCCCCCCCCCCCTTCTTTACTTTTGTTTTTGCTCCAATTGAAATGTTTTATGGTCACTCATGATTCAGTAGGTTGCTTGTTGGCTTGGTTCCAGCCTTGAAACTCGTTATATAAGGATTTTTCAAAATGTCTGTGGAGAAAATGAATGGGGAATTCTCTGATGGAACTCTCTGAAGAGGCCTTCCATTCCTCCAGAATGAGTTTTTTGACAACAGTTGTACCCTGTGTCAGAGACTGTTGCCGAAGATGGCGAGTTCTGCAAATCAAGCCTCTTTAACTGTGACAGTCATCCCACGCTGAAGTCATCAGAGAAGCCTGCTGCGCTGGAACTTGTAATCTGCTGTTACATCAGCCCATGACCCAATATATGACCCAATATAATCTGTCTGCCTCTGCTCTGGGCCTGTCTGGTGTTTACTATTGCCACACACACACACACACACACACACACACACACACACACACACACACACACACACACACACACACACACACACACACACACACACACACACACACACACACACACACACACACACACACACACACACACACACACACACACACACACACACACACACACACACACACACACACACACACACACACACACACACACACACACACACACACACACACACACACACACACACACACACACACACACACACACACACACACACACACACACACACACACACACACACACACACACACACACACACACACACACACACACACACACACACACACACACACAGAGACACACACAGAGACACACACAGACACACAGAGCCTGTGAGGATGATTGTAGGTTTATTGGTGTGGGGGGTTTGTTCCTGTTGGCATGGAGTCTGTGTCTGTGTAGTCTGATAGCTGTTTTCATCTTGGACAGCTGTGTTCATCTATGGTTTGGCATGCATTTCCTGAAGCGTTCGATGTCGTCTTAAAGTTTTATACAAATAGCTTGTGACAGTAGACTGATGATATGTAACTGATGTTTTGATCTGAGTTTTAATTTGCGTATGTTTTGTGGTGACTGTGTGGTGACACATCATTAGGTAATTAGGGCAATAACCTAATTAAAAAATCCGACTGTCAGGTCAACCGCACGGGTGTTCTTTACACTCCCTGGAAGTTTCAGCCCGATCGCACGTAGTACGAGTTGGTAAAGAAGGGAAAGAGCGGAACTGAGAGGTTACACAGTGACATATCTGAAAATATGTGAAGAGATGTGAACGTGGCAAGTCAAATTTACTTGAAAGGGATAGAAAAGTAGGAAATATGTTATCCTGATATAAATCACAAAAGGAGGTGATTCCTTTGGATTTCCATAAAGAAAAGGGAGAGTCTGAAGAAGCAGGCAATAGATGGTTAGAGGTTATTGGACCTAAAGTTGAGGCAGAAGAGAAATTTAAATGACGTCGGAATTGATACCAAATTTTAAGAGAGGACAGGACAACTGGGTTTTTTATAGGAGGAACATAAAAGGGCAGAAAGAGACGTAGATTAAGGGCATGATTTGGCCTCAATTGAGCACCAGGGGTTGTTAGCTGAATGGAACCAAAATAATAACTTATGAGAATTAGCTGCACAATAGTAGTATAAAAAGTTTGGCCACCAGCCAATTTGCATTCTTGTAGAGCGGAACTACTAATTCTCTGATGTTTACCAGACCAGATAAAAGTAGAAATCAACTTATTTAAAGACTGAAAAAATTACTTTGGTAGAAACAATGGAATTGATTGGAATAGGTACATAAATGTTGGTAAAATGGTCATTTTGATAGTGTTTATTCTGCTGGTTAAAGTCAGAGGCAAACTGTTCCATCTCTGAAAGTCAGATTTGGTTTGAGACATTAGGGGGGTGAAATTAGCAGATAGAAGTGCAGAAAAAGACCAACAAGTGATGTTTACCCCAAGATATTTGAACCCTGATTGAGAAAGGTGAAAAGGCATGTCCGACTGCTGCAGTTGTAGAGCTGATGAGTCTTATAGTAAGAAATTTACATTTCAGAGCCTGTACTTTTTTACTTTTACTTAAACAAGTTGAATCAGTACTTCTACTTTTACCAGAGTATTTTTTACATGTAAGTAATTGTACTTCTACTTAAGTAAAGAATGTGTGTACTTTTCCCATCTCTGTAAATAAATTATTTATCACAAGGCTGGGCGTAGCTAAGCCCGGCATAGGGCTTAAGTTTTGCCCAACTTTTTTATGAGCAGCTGCTGCAACTGGCCCTTATTGTTGCCAAAAGCCTGGAATAACATTGGGAAAGGCATCAGCGGTATGTGGCTACAACGTGATTTAACTCTTATCTCACCCAGTGTTACTTTACAAGGGGGAAGGGCACATTAATAATCAGGTGACTATCAGATCTCATGTCATTATTTCTAGAGAGATGGTTTAATTGCTAAAATAGTCTGTCTGATAGGATATTGCTGCTTTTTGGAGCAGCTGCCCAGAGAGAATACACTGTTGTGGAAAGAAAGAAGGAACCACAGCATCTCACTGTGCTCTGTATCCATGGCTACTAGTTGTTCACCATGGCAGAATCTCAAACAGCGAGTTATGCATCGTCATGCTTGTGATTGCAAGGCTGAGATTTCATTTGCCATGGACTGTAGTGGATTATACAGTTGAAGCACGGAATTTACAGGAAACGCCACCTGGTTGCAAGTAAAAATCTAAGAGGACTGGTTGCTTTGAGTATCCACATTCACATGACCTTGTGATGGGGGGTCTCTCTCCAGTACCTAGTGTTTCCAGTAACAAGTGGAAGGCCTCTTTTTTCAGTCAGATGTAAACGATAACGCTAGCCTGCTTTGGGACCTCAGTGCCTATATTAACTAATAGGATCCATGCAACCACAGAGGAAGCTGGTTCTGGGAGAGACCACCACACATGAAAGCCTTCATCCTCCAGGCCTTGCCACTAAGCGCTCACTTCCTCTGATAACAGAATCAGCTCGCTGGCCTCTCGCTCTGCTTGTCCCCTTGTCGAACCATTTTAAGTCAGACCTCCAACCCACCCCTGTCCCCACTGTCACCCTGCCTGGCCGTACGGATGTGACTTTAGGTTTCCACAAGAGATATGTTTAATTAGGGCCATATGATTTCCACAATGCAGAAAAAATGGACGGAACCATGACATTTGGTAATAAAAATGGAATTGACTGTAAAACATGGAATATTGAAGAATTTTCCATAATTTGTCTAAAATTTATAAAAGTAGGCCTAATTATCAAAATCAAATGTAGACCTATTGTAGTAACCTAAATGATTTCATAATTGTAAAATAGGCACAGCGAAATTATTTCGTTTTCGATTGGGGTGTTTTGAGAGGGGGGTCGGTCTTGCGTGGGACCCTTACATCTCCTCACAACTTGGTTTTCACTTTGAAGAGGTTGCCTGAGTCATCAAAAAATATATATATATTGATCCTAAACCCTAAATTAAAATGACGGTAAAATGGAAAAAACTGAATTTGAAAAAAGAAATAAAACAGAATTAGGAAAAAATAAATAAAACTGATTTAATATCCAGCGGTTGCATTCAACCCGCCTGCCTGCCACTCTTCTATCTTCACTTTTCCAGAATGTGCCACAGTAGCGCTTATTGCTGCTGGCTGCTGCTGTGGAGCAGAGTGAGATCCAGAAAAATGTGCTGTTTGTGCAAAAACTAATGGAGTTGCCAGTCAAACTGCCAGGGCACGAGGGACTGCCTGCAACCATCCTGTTAGAGACCAAGACACAAGGGACTGCCTGCAACCAGCCTGTTAGAGACCAAGACACAAGGGACTGCCTGCAACCAGCCTGTTAGAGACCAAGACACGAGGGACTGCCTGCAACCAGCCTGTTAGAGACCAAGACACGAGGGACTGCCTGCAACCAGCCTGTTAGAGACCAAGACACGAGAGACTGCCTGCAACCAGCCTGTTAGAGACCAAGACACAAGAGACTGCCTGCAACCAGCCTGTTAGAGACCAAGACACAAGAGACCGCCTGCAACCAGCCTGTTAGAGACCAAGACACGAGAGACTGCCTGCAACCAGCCTGTTAGAGACCAAGACACGAGGGACTGCCTGCAACCAGCCTGTTAGAGACCAAGACACGAGAGACTGCCTGCAACCAGCCTGTTAGAGACCAAGACACGAGAGACTGCCTGCAACCAGCCTGTTAGAGACCAAGACACGAGAGACTGCCTGCAACCAGCCTGTTAGAGACCAAGACACGAGGGACTGCCTGCAACCAGCCTGTTAGAGACCAAGACACGAGAGACTGCCTGCAACCAGCCTGTTAGAGACCAAGACACGAGGGACTGCCTGCAACCAGCCTGTTAGAGACCAAAGACACGAGAGACTGCCTGCAACCAGCCTGTTAGAGACCAAGACACGAGAGACTGCCTGCAACCAGCCTGTTAGAGACCAAGACACGAGGGACTGCCTGCAACCAGCCTGTTAGAGACCAAAGACACGAGAGACTGCCTGCAACCAGCCTGTTAGAGACCAAGACACGAGAGACTGCCTGCAACCAGCCTGTTAGAGACCAAGACACGAGAGACTGCCTGCAACCAGCCTGTTAGAGACCAAGACACGAGAGACTGCCTGCAACCAGCCTGTTAGAGACCAAGACACGAGGGACTGCCTGCAACCAGCCTGTTAGAGACCAAGACACGAGAGACTGCCTGCAACCAGCCTGTTTTAGAGACCAAGACACGAGAGACTGCCTGCAACCAGCCTGTTAGAGACCAAGACACGAGGGACTGCCTGCAACCAGCCTGTTAGAGACCAAGACACGAGGGACTGCCTGCAACCAGCCTGTTTTAGAGACCAAGACACGAGGGACTGCCTGCAACCAGCCTGTTTTAGAGACCAAGACACGAGAGACTGCCTGCAACCAGCCTGTTTTAGAGACCAAGACACGAGAGACTGCCTGCAACCAGCCTGTTTTAGAGACCAAGACATGAGGGACTGCCTGCAACCAGCCTGTTAGAGACCAAGACACGAGAGACTGCCTGCAACCAGCCTGTTAGAGACCAAGACACGAGAGACTGCCTGCAACCAGCCTGTTAGAGACAAAGACACGAGGGACTGCCTGCAACCAGCCTGTTAGAGACCAAGACACGAGAGACTGCCTGCAACCAGCCTGTTAGAGACCAAGACACGAGAGACTGCCTGCAACCAGCCTGTTAGAGACCAAGACACGAGAGACTGCCTGCAACCAGCCTGTTAGAGACCAAGACACAAGAGACTGCCTGCAACCAGCCTGTTAGAGACCAAGACACGAGAGACTGTCTGCAACCAGCCTGTTTTAGAGACCAAGACATGAGAGACTGCCTGCAACCAGCCTGTTTTAGAGACCAAGACATGAGGGAATGCCTGCAACCAGCCTGTTAGAGACCAAGACACGAGAGACTGCCTGCAACCAGCCTGTTAGAGACCAAGATACGAGGGACTGCCTGCAACCAGCCTGTTAGAGACCAAGACACGAGAGACTGCCTGCAACCAGCCTGTTAGAGACCAAGACACGAGAGACTGCCTGCAACCAGCCTGTTAGAGACCAAGACACGAGAGACTGCCTGCAACCAGCCTGTTAGAGACCAAGACACGAGAGACTGCCTGCAACCAGCCTGTTAGAGACCAAGACACGAGAGACTGCCTGCAACCAGCCTGTTAGAGACCAAGACACGAGAGACTGCCTGCAACCAGCCTGTTAGAGACCAAGATACGCGAGACTGCCTGCAACCAGCCTGTTAGAGACCAAGACACGAGAGACTGCCTGCAACCAGCCTGTTAGAGACCAAGATACGAGAGACTGCCTGCAACCAGCCTGTTAGAGACCAAGATACGAGAGACTGCCTGCAACCAGCCTGTTAGAGACCAAGACACGAGAGACTGCCTGCAACCAGCCTGTTAGAGACCAAGACACGAGAGACTGCCTGCAACCAGCCTGTTAGAGACCAAGACACGAGAGACTGCCTGCAACCAGCCTGTTAGAGACCAAGATACGAGAGACTGCCTGCAACCAGCCTGTTAGAGACCAAGACACGAGAGACTGCCTGCAACCAGCCTGTTAGAGACCAAGATACGAGAGACTGCCTGCAACCAGCCTGTTAGAGACCAAGACACGAGAGACTGCCTGCAACCAGCCTGTTAGAGACCAAGACACGAGGGACTGCCTGCAACCAGCCTGTTAGAGACCAAGATACGAGGGACTGCCTGCAACCAGCCTGTTAGAGACCAAGACACGAGAGACTGCCTGCAACCAGCCTGTTAGAGACCAAGACACGAGAGACTGCCTGACACCAGCCTGTTAGAGACCAAGACACGAGGGACTGAAAGTGATGGCTCATTCTGTACTCATTATACAGTACATTAAATTCTTGTTTACTTAGGCACAAGAGATAAAAGACCAATGTCAGCTCATGACAAAAGCTACAGGAAATAGCATTATTCTGATATTTGATTACCCCATTCAGAGAAGTCCACATTATTATGAAGGGATATTACGTTTCAGATCCTAATGCAATTTTGGCATGTGGACAGAACGTGCGCTCCGGGGCTCTGGGATTGATCTACCGTAGTTAACGATATCAGCACAGAATGAGCAGAGAAGAAAGGAACATGTGGGGCGTTGTCTTGTCTGCAGCTTGAATGCCACCATGAATGGTGCAGTGTTGAATGCAGGAGGTGGCCTAGGTGGGGTTGTCCTTCTCATGTTCAGGCATGTTGGAACGATTCGTGCTAAATCCCAGTCTTTGCAGAAAGGAGGTCCTCACCCAGGCACTTGACACATGGCGATCTTTTAATGGGTTCTAATAGCAGTCATTTGCACCGTAAGTCATAGCTTGTTATTTGTAAAAGAACCTTGTTATGATTATATGTGTGTTATGTTTTAGAGTGACTTGGTGGTACTGGTACTAGTGTTTGGCGGTATTGACATTATACAGTCAAAACACACCGCTGCCTCGCTATATTATTGCCTCCAAACTTATCTGAACTGCTTCATCCTCCAAGTCTGACACCTTTAGAAACAGATGCACCCTTAATGTATCGCTTAATCTATCCACCTATCTGACTGTTCTGTGGTTTTATTGTATCTAACCTTTACTGAACCAATTTAGACAAGACTGTGCTGCATCATCACAAATACAAATGTTTCAGACCAACAACATACAATAATATAATATGTCACAATCAAATTCACATCACATCAAATCTAAATGCAGTTAAAGTTGCATAAAGGACAGAGAGAACAAATTAATATATTCTTTAGAAGCACTCCAGAAGGCAGTCCAGCATCAAACCAGGCTGTACTGTGGTGATGATCCCAGAGCATGGTGGCTGGCTGCTGTGCGGCTAGTCTGCCTTTGTCTGATCTCTGTGACCTAAATAGGCAGCCATGCATGGTCTGATGGGAGACAAACACAGGGGGGGTCAGTAAATAACACCTCCCACCCCTCTTTGTTTGTAGGCTACTGTTGCCCACCTTGCAACATGGATCACACACTAATGCTGAGCTAATCCTGAAGGAATCTCCACTATGCCAACCAAGGGATTGAGTAGATGGCACCGGATAAGATATATCTACACTTTAATCTGCGATAGCTCCAGCTGTAACATCTTTTATTTACACCCTTCCATTGAAAAACATGACTACGGTACTCACATTGTGCTGATAGGAGTTCTTTCTGGACTGATTGACTGGCTCATACAGTGTATCAGTGTAATGCTCCTCCCTCCTGCTGTTGGTTGTCAAGAGTAAGTGCAGATCAAAGTGGTGTTCTGGTGTGGGCTCAGGTCCAGAGCCGGTCCGTGTTGACGTTCACTCAGGGTTTATTTTAGTTCACCCTCTGGGTGGGGAACTCCAAATATTATGAAAGGAGGAAGTTGAGCAAGGCCCCCAACCAGCAGTCTGTGTGTCTCAGCTAACTCTGGGCCCTCATTAGAAGCACATGTGGACGAGGCTCAGGTCTTCTGCTTTGGTTTACGGTGGGAAGTGATTTCCAGCTTGCCTACCTGCCTGCCTGGCTGGCTGACCGGCTGGTTTCTTGGAAGTAGTGTGGCGTGTGTGTGCCCCATCATGCAAGGGCTCACCTACAATGAAGGTTCTCAGGCATATCAGTCATTTCTCTTAAAGCCATTGAGAATTACTTTGAGGGAGGAAACTCAAGTCAAGCTGTTGAAGCAGCAATGACTCATGACAATCTTGCCTCCCACACAGCACAACTGAAAGGGGTGTTATTGCAAAACTCTGGGTACGTATTATCGAAAATGAGGCCTTTTTTTTAAAAGATCGTTAATTAGCATTCTTTGCAGAGTTTCTTCCCATGATCAGGCATTAGCCTGTGTGGCAACAGGCTGAGAAGATGAGTGCCAAATTCCATGCAAGTCACCTAAACGCAGACTGTCGGTGAGCCTGGATTTATCTAAACACAGACTGTCGGTGAGCCTGGATTTATCTAAACGCAGACTGTCGGTGAGCCTGGATTTATCTAAACGCAGACTGTCGGTGAGCCTGGATTTATCTAAACGCAGACTGTCGGTGAGCCTGGATTTATCTAAGCGCAGACTGTCGGTGAGCCTGGATTTATTGCCACCCATGTTGAAAGGTGCTGTTAGCTGAACAATCGGGGCATTTACGGTCCAAAGTGGCATCTGATGGTGCAGTGATCTTTCTGAGCAGGAGGGAAGCAGCTTGTCCTGCCCGAGCTGCCCCAGGCTTTCTGAATAGAGGCAGAGCCGCCTGCTTAATTACTGCATTACGCTTCACTCATTCTATTACATAACACTGTTGTGTTTGTTTGTTTGACTCAGAGCATAATGGTGCCTTTTTATGAGTTGAAAGAGACTTTTGAAAAGAATTGCTCTTATCGCGGCTCCTCTTTAGGTTGCCCCAGAGACTAATAGCCATTAAACGTTATCGTTGCGGTAATGCTGCCTCTCACTAAACAGATGCACCTCCCTCCCTCCTACCACACTGTACTCAAGCCTGCTGAAGTGGCCCATTAACTTTGCACTGGACATAAGTGTACTTGATCACAGTGTGTCACTCTGTGTGAGGTCCAACTGTGCACGTCTGACCATGGAAATCACTCCGGGTGGGAGTCCTCGTTTGCCAAGAAACATTTGTTAGCTATTTCCCTCAGTGTTTGGACAAAGTAACAGTGGATTCACAAAATGCTACTCTTGAGAAGGAGTTTTAATGTGTGGTTTTGTTTCTTCACAGGGAACCAGAGAGTGTCGGTGACCAGTTTGCTGGTTTGCCATGGTCTGCTCCTGGTAGGGACCAACCTGGGGGTGACCGTGGCCCTCTCTGTGCCCAGACTGCAGGGCATCCCCAAGGTCACAGGTAACACGGAAACACAGCCAGCTATCAAATATCCAAATGTGTTGGTTACATACTGCAGGCCTGTTCAATGCCTTTGATTTGAACAGGGTCTGTCACAGGGAGCACACTTGTTCAGTCAGTTGACTTTTATAGTCATGAAGGTTGTGGTGCTGCATTCCTCAGTTCAGTGCACAAGACGTTCAAGACGGCTTAATTTGCGACAGTAATTATACATACCTGCAGGAGGCCCAGGCTCAAAGCTCTTATTCTAAGATTGCCCTTTTCCGTTTACATTTAAACTCAATAGGTATAACACAATGAAAAATGCATTTCTAGCAATAACAAATGATTGCATGGCTATGTAGTCAGTACTATGCTACAAAACTATTGAAAAAAAAATATTTAAGGTTTTATGTAAGATCAACTCTATTCTATCTATGTGGAATTGAAAGTTGAGATAGAAAGAGATAGAAAGAAAGTTGTTCCTTTGAGATCCTTTGCCATAAGCAAACTACTTTAAATACAAACTACATTCAATACTCAGATACATACTGTACTTCTGGTACACAATGTCCCACATCCACAAATACACAACAAACTGTGTACTATCCAGGACGATGAATATTTAGTGACGTTACTGTATCCGTTGGTAGGTCGGGGTATGGTGTCCTTCCATGCTCACAACGGAGCCGTCAAGTTCCTCACCATGGCTGCTGCCGTGTGCAACCGGCCCTCAGGCCTCCCGTGCGCCAGCGCCCCCGTCCCCAGCCCGTCCCAGCCAGCGGAGGCAGAGGCCGGGGAGAAGCCCCCCACTCAGGACGCCGCTTCGCCCACCCCCCCACAGGCCCGAGGCGTGTGGCTGGGGGAAGCGGGCTGCACCACCATGGCTCTCCAGGACTCGATGTCCTCCTCGTCCTGCGGCTCCCTGGCTCCGTCGCAGGGCTCTCTGGAGCACGGGCCGGAGGACGGGGCCCTGTACGACCTGCTGCACGACCCCGCCCACCACCAGAGGGGCCGCCGCGCCGGCCGGCTGGACGTCAGCTCCCTGCTGGTGGTGTCCGGAGGCCTGGGCCACCGCAGGGTCAACCGGAAGACCAAGCAGTCCAGACATGAGGACACCACCTCCACCATCATGGTCTGGCAGATCCCTCTGCTCAACATGTGACTCCTACAGACACCAACACTACCACAGTAAGGTCGAGTTCTATCAATCACCAATAGATTGAGAGACAAAAGTGTATCGTATAAGCCGTATATGTAAGGGATCATACAGCAAGCTGGTCATTATTGGAAAATAACTGCTATTTTCCAATAATGACCAGCTCGCTGTATATTATCCTGTTTATTACATAGCCGCTTACTAAATCAATCAATTATTTGACACAAAATATATAGGAAATATCAATTTCCCAATAACCCTTGCAGGCAGGGCTTTGCAGTTATCTTGACACACCTGGAAACAATTAAGACGCATTTGCTAACCAGTGTTAGCTTGGACATGCCACTACATGTAACACACTAGCTGGGTAGAAACAACATAATGTTACCTGGATTAGTCTGAGCTGTTTCTAACGAAGAAAGCAATATATCCAAGGGAGAGGTGTTTGGTAGGAGGCCACCTTGCCATTTTAACAGACTGAAACTGACTGTGTGGGTTGATATCACTGAGGTGGCCTCTGCATGGCACTGGTCTGATATACCTAGCAATGCTGTGATTAACCAATCAGAATCAAGCATTCAACAACGCCGTATAATACCATTTATACAACAGTTAGTTCCGTCCAAGCAATTTGATTGGACAAGAAGCATTCTGGCCGTGATGATATTTCAACCCGTTCTCACTCCGAGCGTGTAGCATATTGACGCTTTGTCCCGTCCCATGTGCGTCACTCGTTACTAACATGGTACCCTTGAGCGACACATGAAACGACTTGGGCTTTCCGACTAAACTCAATGCAAACCCATGGAAGTCATCTTTGACGCTTATGGCAACTGCTCCCCTATTAGCCTAACTGCTCCCCCATTAGTCAACTGCTCCCCCATTAGGGTCTGGAGGAGCTAACCTCTCCCAGACCCTAACCCTAAACCTAACCTCTCCCACCCCCCATGCCTAAACCTAACCTCCCCCAGACCCTAACCTCTCCCACCCCCCATGCCTAAACCTAACCTCCCCCAGACCCTAACCCTAAACCTAACTTCTCCCACCCCCCACGCCTAAACCTAACCTCCCTCCAGACCTTAATGGGGGAGCAGTTGACTAATGGGGGAGCAGTTAGGCTAATGGGGGAGCAGTTGCCATAAGCGTCAAAGATGACTTCCATGGGTTTGCATTGAGTTTAGTCGGAAAGCCCAAGTCGTTTCATGGGTCGCTCAAGGGTACCATGTTAGTAACAAGTGACGCACAAGGGACGGGACAAAGCGTCAATATGCTACGTGCTCGGAGTGAGAACGTGTTGGATATTTAGTATAACATGACGGGATGCATCACTGTATGTACAGTACTAGTCAAACGTTTGGATACACTTTCTCATAAGTGAATAGAGAGCCAAAGTGAACGTCACTTCCTGCTTCAGCACTGTACCAGATATTTTCATCTACCATTTATTTTCCCATAGACATTCATAAAATGCTTATAAACATAGTTTTACTTGGTCAAACCAAACGGTTCAGCTATATTTAGAATCGGGAGAGACCATAGAACATTTCACTTGGACCAAAACTTTAAAAAAAAACACGAGAAAATATTTGCTTTAAATCTGGAATCTTTTGACGTTTTGGTCCGAGTGAAATGTTATGTCGTCTCTCTAGTTTCTAAATATATATGAACTGTTTGGTTTGAACAAGTAAAACTATTTTTTAAGCATTTTACGAAATGTCTATGGGAAAATAAATAGCAGATGAAAATCTCTGGTACAGTACTGAAGCAGGAAGTGATGTTCACTTTGGCTCTCTATAGGAAAGTGTGGTCAAACTTTTGACTGGTACCGTATATCACTCTGCTATAATGTAATGTTGATTCGGTTGCGTTCACAGTGTTTTTCTGTGCGCAGTAGTGACAGCGATATGGATACATTTGACCTTAATTATGAATGGTAATGTGGAATCATCTGTGCTAACCTAAAAGCAGCTAGCATAGTTAGCTTGCAGTCAGAAAATAGTTTAACCTGTTCCTCGGCAACGTAGTAGTGGAATCCTGAGGGAAATGTTTTTGTTGACGGAGACAAATAACAGACAAAAATCAAATTAACTTTTAAAAATACTATTATTACTTGATGAATAGCTTTTGCTATTATTACTTGATGAATAGCTTTTACAACTGTTGTATTGTCTTCTTCGGCACTCGGCCTCCGGGCTAGTCGTGCCTACGACCAAATCACAGCCGTGACGATATCCAGTAGAACATCACTCCCTCTCGTGTGATATTGCACCAGATATTACCTGTATATAATATATAATATATAATATATTATAAAACGGCTCTCTCAAATCAAGCAATCTGATTGGTTCACAGCCATTGTATAAATCCAAAGTCACCATCATGGGTGTATACGTTCCTCCACAAGCGAACGTGACTGTCGCACTGAAAGAGCTGCAACGCGCCATCAGTGCACAGGAGACAAAACAACCCGAAATGGCCCTGGTGGTGACTGGGGATTTTAACAGGGCAAACCTGAGAGGCAGAATGCACACATTGTACCAGCACATTCACTTCCCCACGCGAGGCAGTAACACACTGGACAAATGTTACTCAAACATCCGACATGGCTACAAAGCCGTCCCTCGCCCCCCTTTCGGCAAATCGGACCACGCCTCCATCCTACTTGTACCCAGGTACAAACAAAAACTAAAAAGACAACCCCCAGCATTCCGAACCGCCCACTGCTGGTCAGACCAATCAGACGACATCCTGAGGGACTGCTTTGACCAAGTGGTGTGGGAGGAGTTCAAAGCTGCAGGAGACCTGGGCGAGTATGCAGATACGGTGTCATGCTTCATAAAGAAGTGCACCGACGACATAGTCCCCACAAAAAAAGTCAAAATAATGCCGAACCAAAAGCCTTGGGTCAACAGCGACGTCAGGGCTGCCCTTCACGCCAGGACCACCGCCTTCAGCTCTGGCACAACTGACCAATACAAGCAGGCACAATATGCCCTCCGGACCGCTATAAAAATAGCACGTAGAGATTATGGAAGGCAGCTGGAGTCAAAACTGGACACTAACAACCCCAGACACCTGTGGAGAGGGCTCCATGCTGCCACAGACTTCAAAGAGGTGAAACGACAGAACCCCAGCACGTCACCCACCCTACCGGACGAACTCAACGCGTTCTACGCTAGGTTCGACCCCTCTGCCAGAGCGCCTCCCCTCCTCCCCCCCCCCTCTCCCACCCCTCTCCCCCTCTCCTCCCCCCCATCACCCCCCCCTCCCTCCTCCCCCCCACCACCCCTCCCCTCCCCACCCCCCCTCCTCTCCTCCCCCCCCACCTCTCCCCCCCCATCACCTCTCCCCCTCGCCGCCCCCCCACCACCCCTCCTCCTCTCCCCCCCCCAATCACCTCCCCTCCCCCCTTCCTCCCCCCCACCCCCCTTCCTCCCCCCCACCCCCCGATCACCTCCCCTCCCCCCTTCCTCCCCCCCACCCCTCAGCACCCGCACCCCCCCCCATTCCCACCTAACCACCAACCCCACCCACCCTCCACCCCCCACAGACCGCCCCCTCACCATCACTGAGGATGAAGTGTGCCGGTCGTTCCTGCGTATCAACCCACGCAAGGCGGCCGGCCCGGACGGCATCCCTGGGCGGGTCCTCAAGGCCTGCGCCCACCAGCTGGCAGCCGTGTACACAGACATCTTCAACCAGTCCCTCTCCCTCCGACGAGTTCCCTCCTGCTTCAAGGCAGCAACAATCATCCCCATTCCCAAACAGAAAAAAGTGACCAGCCTCAATGACTGGCGCCCTATAGCCCTCACACCAATAGCCAGCAAGTGCCTTGAAAAGCTGGTCATATCAAAGATCCGTCCCACACTCCCCCCGGACCACGACCCGCTGCAGTTTGCATACCGCCCCAACAGGAGCACAGCGGATGCAGTGGCACACGTGCTCCACACCGCCCTGTCCCACCTGGAGGGGAAGGACACCTATGTGAGAATGCTGTTCGTGGACTACAGCTCAGCATTCAACACCATAGTACCCTCCAGGCTGGTGAGCAAACTCAGGGACCTGGGACTAAACACAGCGATGTGCGACTGGATCCTGGACTTCCTGACAGACCGCCGCCAGGTGGTGAGGGTGGGCAACCTCACCTCCTCCCCGCTGACCATCAGCATAGGAGCACCCCAGGGGTGCGTCTCCAGCCCCTTCTGGTACGACCTCTACACCCACGACTGCGTGGCGACTCAAACTTCAAACACCATCGTGAAGTTTGCAGACGACACAGCAGTCGTGGGGCTGATCTCGGGGGGCGACGAGACGGCCTACAGAGAGGAGGTGAGGGTCCTGGAACAATGGTGCCAGAACAACCACCTCTCTCTGAACGTCTCCAAGACCAAGGAGATCATTGTGGACTACAGGAGAGGGGGGGGCACACACCCCCCAATCACCATCAACGGCACAGTGGTGGAAAGGGTGGACAGCTTCAAGTACCTGGGAGTCAACATCCACCAGGACCTGACCTGGGCCGGCCACACCGCCACTGTTGTCAAAAAGGCCCAACAGCGAATACACGGACTCAGGCGCCTGAAGAAGTTTGGGCTAAGGAAAGAAATCCTCAGGGACTTCTACAGAGGCACCATTGAAAGCCTGCTGACTGGCTGCTTCACCGCCTGGTACGGGAACTGTACCACCATGGACCGCAGGGCGCTACGGAGGGTGAGGCGCGCGGCCCAGCACGTAACAGGAGACGAGTTGCCAGAACTGCACGAACTGTATAACCAGCGGTGCCTCAGGAGGTCCCTGAAGATCATCAAAGACACAAACCATCCCCACAACAGCCTGTTCTCCCGGCTACCCTCAGGGAGGAGATACAGGGTTCCAAAAACACGCACAAATCGCTTGAGGAACAGTTTCTTCCCGCAGGCCACGAGACTCCTAAATATGCACAAATAGTGCAGTAGTCGTACCGCAGTACCGTACTGCAGCTGCTACTATTACGGATGCCTAACGTTTAATTGTAAATTTAAGTGTATGTTTAATAAGGTGCCTAACGTTTAATTGTAAATTTAAGTGTATGTTTAATAAGGTACATGCTATTTGCACATGTATGTATAAAACGTCGAATTTGGAATGTCTGAACACGTCTAACGTATGCACATGACATGTGCACCTATGTGCAATGAATATGCCACTGTCGTATAAGCCACCGACTTGTCTTATTGCTTATAAGATGCCTATTTCTTATTGCCTTATTGCTGTCTTATTGCTTATTGATGCCTATTTCTTATTGCCTATAACTTATTGCTGTTGCCTATTTGTACTATGTCGTAAACGGAGTCCACTGCACAAGAATTTCACACGTGGTACTTGTACCATGGAGTGACAATAAAAATCTTGAATCTTGAATCTTGAATCTTGAATCCAATAACCCACTCCAATAACCCATGGCCATGGGTTATTGGTTGCCATGGCAACTCTCTTACTAAAAGCCTTTGGTTACCTCAAAAAAAACAAATGGCGGAGACAGCTGTCAGATCCTTGTGAATCGATCTTCGCTTATAACTTTACTAATACTTCGCAGAAAATTATGTTTTGTACAAGAATAGATGCGGGCTAATGTCTTCTTTGCAAAAAAAAGGCTGTTAACCCCGCATTTAACCCCGTAACGTTAGTTGGTGTCGGGCTTTGCAGAAAGCACTCAGCTTCTCAGCAAGCGCTGAGAATGCAGCGCTGCGCTCGAGCGGCCTGTTGGGGTTTCCAGAAAGCTCTCAGCTTCTCAGCAAGCGCCAGGATTGGCCAATGTCAACTTCAGTCTCCAGAACGATCCAATCAAATCACCCGCACGTCTATCTTCTTGCTAGAGGTCCCGCCTTACAGTAGTGTTTCAACTGACTCTATCAGAATACCATGCCAGTCGGACTTATAGTATTATTATTATATTTATATAATCATACTTGGAAACCGTTTTATAAAAGCAATATAGCACTCGAGCAGCGTGTGTTGTGGCATATATCCCGCTGATCAGTTGTTATCCCACGAGGCCGCAGGCCGAGTGGGATAACAACTGATCAGCGGGATATATTTGCCACAACACACTAGCTCTCATGCTATATTGCTTAAATATACCATTTACATTATATATATATATATATATATATACATATTACCTGTATCCCTTGTCTCTTTCCAGGTCAAGACATAGGAGTGCCGCTGAGTGCTGCACACATACACTCACAAAGAGATGAGTTCACACACTTCACTCAACATTTGGGATCAATCCATTCAACTAAATGCCTTATTGAAACCAGTATTGCACTCCGCACGGTTCCCATGGTGGTTCTGAAGACTTCTCACATTCAGAGTCATAGTGTGTGCACATCTGCCATTAGACAGCAAGAGATCAACATAACCACTGTATCACAACGCGTGACTTCGCTAACAGCAGCATACAGTTCAAAAAAGGAACCCTGTTCAAATGGATGTGCATTGTTTAAAAAACAAACTGAAATGTCTTTAATTTCACACTCCTGCAAAGTTGACTGGCGTTCTGTAACATGGCTTATATGTTACATTACACTATAGTGGTGTCATACCAATTTATTGTGTAGGACTGCAGTATTGAAACCAGTGTTGAAAATAATTTTCAGACTTCTGAAATTACTTTTTCCAGCTTGGAAAGAGTGTGGACTTGGAAACCCTTCATCATTTTAGAGATTTAGTTGTGGCCAGACATGGTTCATCTCCCTGGCCAGTTCAGAGTTGTAAATAATGAAGTATGACAACTCAGATTATTACACATGGATTTGTTTGTTTGTTTGTTTGTATGTTTGGGAAAGGGGGTCAGGGAGAGGTCCTGTATTTGGAATCACATCACTTTTTGTTGGTACACTGAAGATAATCCAGTATTTGTACCGCTGTGTTAACAGAGAAAAGGGGGGTAAAGGGTTAATATTGAAGACTGAATTTGTCTGGAAAGGCTTGATGAGAATCCCTGGCTGGCCAGGTTCCCACTCATATGAAATGGATGAGAGCGATGTTATCACCAGGAGAGATTTCTATTTGACCCTAATGCATTCTTGTGTCTCACTCAAGGGTATTTAAAAAAAGAAGATAAAAAGCTTTATACTTTCATCACGTTTTGTATACTTCCGTTATGTATAGGCTATTAACAAATCTATAAACTTTGTTTTATTCAGCAGCCGTGTGTAGTCTCATGTTAATTGGATCTTCAAAGCATGCCGTTCTGTTTTAACCGATGATGCTATCAGTCATTATGTTTTATTAGAATATGCCTTTATGATTTGTAAGTGTATGGAGTAATGTATTGAAATGTCACTTGCAACAAGTGTGTGCAGGGGTGACTCTGGTTATTCAAGAGGCACGCAGTCACATGTTCTCATATGCGCTCAACATGTGAAAAGGCCCGATCGAAAAATAGCCCGACTTCACAGGGGCAGTATCAGCAGGAGACGGTTTTATCCAGGGTCCTTACCCTCCCTTCCATGGAGACTGCATGTCTTAACAACCGGCCTTCACATTTAAAAATAGGAGCCACTGCGAGGGCATCGCACAGCCATCAGCACTACTGAGATTACAGGGCATTCTGCTGGGAGGTTATTCTGAGAACACAAAGGACTGTGCTGCTGACTGATACACACACACACACACACACACACACAGACACAAAATGAGCATCTCCATGGAAACCTCGGGGTCAAAAACTAAAGAGTTGCAGTTGCAGGGCGGCCTTGATATGTGATTCATGACAACACCCAGTAAAGACAAACAGATAACTGTGGCTTACTCCGTTGTGGGAGCTGGACTAGTACAGTGCGAGAGGCTGAGGCGTCACCGCATTGTCCGTATTCAGTTACAGTGGTTGAATATTAGTTTGTAGGTCAGCACATTAGATACTGAAAATCAGATGATAATATTTGGGAACACCCCAGGGTCCAGTGCATTATAGCACAGGAACAACAGTGTGATTATTGACTGAAAGAGGAACACTTGGGATCAAGGTCAGAACTTCATCTTGGCTATATTTTTGTTAGCGCAGATGCTATATAGTGAAATGTGATTGCGTAACAGTGGATGTGGGCGTTGTGAAAGCGAACATGTCCTGACCCTCTCTGTACGGCAGGAGGAGAACTGAAGAGTGAAATCCCGGAAGAGCTCTGTATCAAGGCTGGCCGGGGTCCTCAGGCACACTGCTAGTCCCAGCATGTATCGATAGCTGCACAGGATCAGAGAGGTGGTACAAGTACAAAGTCGGTTTGAGGGAAAGAAAACAGTTGGCACACTCACACACTATCCTGCCTTAATCTCTTAATACAGGTTTACTGCAGTTGGTGGTGAACATGACCAAAATGTGTTAAGTTTAGTCAGTAACTTGTGTAATGCATTTAAAACACGTAGGCATATTGTTTGTTTCTTTTTCTTGACAAAATGTTGCCGTAATATAATACCTATAGCCTAAATGTAGAACCTTAATGTAATTTATGTTTTTTAAGTCTCCTGTGGCATTGCTATACTGTTCCTATACTTATAATATTCCTAGGCTGTTTATGTCTTGGCCCTAGACCTCCATATTGCATTAATAATAACCTAATGCCTAAAGTCTACTCAATGGGCCATAGGATTACTATACCTATTTTTCATATGGGGCCACACTGGAAAAAGATAGAGATTTAATTTGTTTACCTGTTGAAATGAGCTCAAGATTTATTTACAGAGCGGAGTGGGGCTCTCCATGAACACATTACTGAAGCAGTAGGCTACAGCGAACTGCGACGAGATTGTGGCCATCGCCAAAAAGCAGCGAGCGACAATGAACTGAAGGAAACCGCCATCCCACCCACCCCCACGCCCCCACGCCCGTCGTGGTACCCAGGCAGCACAGGCCAGGGATGATGCGTGTGTCGGAATGTCACATTCTCCTCTCTGTGCGCCCGTCCAGTGCGCGCAAAGCGCAAAGCAGCTGGCCGGGGGGCGTGCTGCTGCTGTGTAGGGTTCATACGGAGGGAGGGAGGGGGTGTGGTTTAGATCAATAATAACTGCCTCACTGTAGCCAACTGTAAGAAGAAAAAGGGGAAAAAATCACAGGGTCCAGGGCAAGTACCGTGGCTCCGATCCATGCTGAACCCATATTGCCTCAGAGCGGGAGGGAAGCCAGCGGAATGGATGTGCGCAGCAGCTCTCTGGAGGAAATGACTTGGCGACGGTCATACAGGCGCTGATCTGAAGGAGGGAGAGAGGTGCGACCTGAAATGACTGTGATCTGCCTGCTTCTCTTTCAACACGGGGTCGGGGGAGATTTCAGCTCAGCAGCGGCTGAAGCAACAGTCAGAGGGACACATGGTGAAAGAAGGGGATAGATCAGTAGTGCCGTGGATTCTCGGGGAAATAGACGCAACTCAACCAGGGAAGCACGCACGGCTTGCCTGCCTGGTTCATCAGGATTGCGACTGCCTACGTTACATAAGAGGCTTTTGTTGAGGGACTCGGAGGGAAACTGCTGCTGGCGAGCTGTTTGATCACAGCGAGGAAACGCAGGTAGGTCCAAAAAACCGACTACTGGTAGGAAATGATTTAATTTAAAATGGTTTAATGTAATTTAGTAGTATGATGGTGGAATGCAGACAGCAGTTTTGATAAGGGTTATTTTAAAATGTCACTCTCCCATCATTATAATTCATCCATCAGCAACACGATTTGCGCATGCGCTCTGTGCGTCTACAGATTACCACAAATAATGGATAAGCAGGGTGATTATGGCAGTAGTAGGTCATGTCAGTTTACAGCAACAAATAAGCTGTCTGCTGATGCAGATGTTATACATACCAAAATGTTATGCTGTAGCTGCTTCACTGGGGAAGAGCTCTTACATAGTTTAAAGAAACAGATAGCCTACATTTTCCCTTCAGATGTCATCAAGATTCATTTTATTAGAGAAAGGGCGCCCCTCAGAGTTTGAAGAAGTCCTTGCATCTTCATCTGAGCTGCTCAGCTGAAGTAGTAGCTGTAGTAGTACTACTAGTAGAAGTTTGTGTGTGCAGTGTTGGGGAGTAAATTAACTACATGTAGTTGAACTACGTTGTTTAACTACATTTTGCAGTAGCTTGCTGGTAGTTCAACTACATTCATATTTGCGTAGTGAGTCAAGTAGCCTAGTTAAACTACTTTTTTGTCATTTTCGTGTAGTTTAATTACTCAGACTACAAACTACAATTTTGGGCAATAAAATGAAAGGAACAGGCACGGCTCCAGGATTTTTTTCTAAGGGGGGGATGACCATTACAGGGCTTGGGGGAGGCTAGACCAATATGATCCATGAATATGATGACCAATATGATCCATGATTTAAACTTCCATGATTGGAAGTTGGAAACCCTCATTCGTGTTTTGCTTGCACCTGTGTTTACCCTGCCTTTTCGACACAAAATGGCCCCCGTGAAAAGGGTCTATTGGCATGTGACGCCCGGCTGGCTACTATTTTCATCCAGCTGGACTGTGTATGCATGATTTTGCATACTGCATGTGGCTGTAGCTCAGGAGGTAGAGCGGGTTGTCCACTAATCGCTTTGGATAAAAGAGGGCGGTGGTTCGATTCCCGGCTCCTCCAGTCTGCATGTCGAAGTGTCCTTGAGCAAGACACTGAAACCCAAATTGCTCCCGTTTGTGTGCCAGCACCCTGCGTGGTAGCCTGCCGCCATCGGTGTGTGAATGGGTGAATGTACCTACTGACTGTAAAGCGCTTTGGATAAAAGCGCTATATAAATGCAGGCTATTTACCATTTTAGGCCATTTGCATACATGAACCAATTGTGATATCAAGAAAAATCCTTATGATTATCATAATAATGATTTCAACCATATCACCCAGCCCTATTTTTGGTATAGCCCCCTCTGGAAAAAAAAAATGCACCAGCTGCCACTGGCTGAGCACATTATCTTTTCTCTGTTTCTGTCTTGCTGTTAAAGCCCTTCCTTGTGTCCCCTCAGTACAGGTGAAGAGACAGGAGGGGAATTCAAGTCTAAGGCACAGGCTCGTTATGGTCCTCAACATGACCGGTGAAGACGTCCAGTGAACGTGGTTATGATGAACGAGGGCCAAAGGCAGGGAGGAGGGGCCTGCACTGTGGAGGCGGAAGTCATCCTCCACGCTGTGAACCCCAACCTTGCCTCCCCTGCCGAGCTGAGGAAGGATGGGGGTGCCCCGCATGTCGGGGGGTTCCGGCAGGACAACCAGGATTTCAATGCAGCGACTCCTATGGCGTTTGAGAAGGAATACCTGTTGGACAGGACGCCAATGGAAAATCACCATTTCGATCATCAGAAGGGCAACGGCTCGTACATCTCGAATCAGTTTCACCTCTCCAACGACAAGGGTGTTGTGGAATTCTCCATGGACCGAAACTGTACGCGTGGCAAAAATGGCATCAGTGAAAACCACAACGGCGCCGGGGCCAAAGTGTCCTCAGTGTGCTTCTCTGGCCAAGTCAAAGAGGAAGCGGATGGCGGCGCGTCCGTCAGCAGGGAGACTTCTGGGCCTAGTCAGCATCAGATAAAAAGCGCTGCTGCTGTCCCCTCCTCCTCGGGGCCGGCGACCGCTGTGCCTGACACTCATTGTGTCACCGCTGTGCCTGACACTCATTGTGTCACCGCTGGCATGCAGCCAGCTGTTGACGATCTGGCTCGGGCTTTCACTCCCTGCTCCCGCGCAGCTGGTCCGCCTGACTATGACAGCCTGTATGGGTGCTCAGTCCCCGGCGGCCAGAGAGCTGAAGACACACGGTCTAAAAAAGAGCCCGATTTAGTCATCGAAGTCGGCGGGCAGAAAATCAATGCTCACAAGTCTGTCCTGGCGGAGAAGAGCGACTACTTCAAAGCACGGCAGTCGCGGGACATCCTGAAAGTGAAGGGGGTAACTTATAAGACTCTGACCGTGTTGATAGACTATGTTTATACTTCTCAGATGAATGTGTGCAAGGACAATGTTGTAGATGTCATCACGGGGGCCAAGATCCTCCAGATCCCCTGTGCTGTCCAGGCTGCCATGGACTCCATGTCTGAACAGATCACCGCAGCCAACTGCTACGAGATTCTGACCATCGCCAAAAAGCAGCGACTTAATGACCTGAAGGAGACCGCCTACCGCTTCATGAGCGACAACTTCCTCCAAATCCTCAAGGACCCCTCTGTGTACGGCCGTCTGACCGGCTCCGAGAGGGACCTGATCCTGAGGAAGAGAATGGAGGGCAAGAGGACTCTGATGGTCGCTGAGATCAATGACGTGTTTGACCGCGTCGCGAGCCGCCCGCCCAGCCGCTGCAGCAGTCGACCGCAGAGCCCCTTGTCTGTGGCGTCCTTCGAGGAGAACCACATGATTTACCATTTCAGTGAGGTGGCAAACGACTGGAGGCCTTTGACTGTGATGCCCGAGGACATAAACACCAAAGGCTGTGGGATCTGCACCATGTATAACTACCTGTTTGTGGCAGGGGGAATAAAGGGCTATGGGGACAAGGGCAAGGTTTCAGACAAAGTCTTCTGTTACAACCCCATAACCAGCCGCTGGAGCGAGGTGCGACCTCTGAACCAAGCCCGTGCCCAGCTCAAGCTAGTGTCTATGGACGGTTACCTGTATGCCATCGGAGGGGAATGTTTGTTTACAGTGGAAAAATATGACCCTCGTATGGACCGTTGGACCACGGTGGCCCCTTTGCCCAAGGGAGCCTTCGCGGTGGCCCACGAGGCCACCACCTGTAATGGAGAACTGTACGTTTCCGGGGGCTCGCTCTTCTACCGCCTTCTCAAATACGACCCCAAGAGGGACGAGTGGCAGGAGTGTCCCTACAACAACAGCAGGAAGAAGTCCACTGACATGGTGGCTTTGAAAAGCTTCATCTACCGCTTCGACGTCAACCGCGAACAGGGCATCAATGTGTTCAAGTACAACACCATAGTGAAAATGTGGCACGACTGTGCGTCGCAGAGGCTAGGAAGCGCTTTACCGTTCAGGTGTGCTGTTATCGGGAACTGCATCTACTGTGTAAACAAAAGCCAGACTCTTCAGTTCATCGTGGAGGAAGAGAGCGCCTACTTTGTTGAGGAGGCACTGAGGGCGCCTGTGGAGGCCAAGGGCCTCCTCTTTCCTTTTGTTCTCACTTTGCCTGAAAAGCCTGAAAAAGTTGCATAGTGGTGAATAACAGTGTCTCATGGTAAACCTGGAATAGGCAGAAGACCTTGTATGCACGTTTCAATGTCAGCTTTATATCGTGTCCAGTTTACCTGCTTGAAATGGAATGTGTGTATTTGCATGGCAAGTTGTTGCGTCTACAGGGCAAGCTTTACAAGGAAAACCTTTTTCAGTGTTGAACGAATGCAACAATATACAGTATGTATCTGACTATATATAATGACATGATGAAAGTGGCATTAGATTACTTTGTGTATTTCCCGGTGTTCAGTTTCGTTTGGTGCACTTTTGTAATTGCGGTTAGTTAGAATAGATATTGTATAGAACATATTTGCTAGTTGGCTGGTGGCTTTGAGAAGAAAATTATTGTATACAAAAAGTACACCCAGAGAAGCGATGCTTCCCACAGGGTCTATGCAAATGGAACAAGCAAACAGGTGAGTGAGTGAGTGAGTGAGTGAGTGCTGTTGTGCCACTACGTTACAATAAAGAGAATCTGACTGGAAGGAAAACAGTATTGCCAACTTTTCTACAACAACCCTGATCTGAACTGCTTTCTGCCTTTGAATTATTATGAACCAAGGTCACATGATGACAAAGCTATTTCTCTTCCACACAAATACTACCCACTGACTGACAAATACTACCCACTGACAAGGCATTTAAAGAGCACACTGTCCTTAGCAGTAATTCAGGGGCCAAATTAATTCTGGATTTGAACTATTTCTGATGACACTAAAGACATTCTTGTAACATTGAGGGGGGGGGGGGTGAAATGTACAAGAACACAGTCTTTATACATTACCTTTGGTGCAATGATTTGTATGACCAAAATCTGAAATCAAAATAATGATATTGAGTGAAAAGGGCACAAATATGTGCATCAATTATTTTTTTTCAGAATATGCTATTTTGCTTATAGTGCATTTTTCAAAGATGGATAACTTTAGTCAATATTAACAATAAAATCTGACAGATATTTTTACATATTTTCTTCATAAAGTTCTATATCAAAAGCTTTCCTCTGACGTCACCATGATCATATCGAGACTAAAGCAACAGCTGTTTTTGTGGGTGGACGGGCATCATGTCTGCTGCTACAAGCACTTTCAGGACAATTTAGAAAAGCCTGGCATTCAAAACGCACCAAGGCACTTCTGCCATCTTTCTTTCCCTGTCCTAATTTCAAGGAAACAGAAATTGCACTGGAGTTCTGTGTTTCCCCTCAGAAGATCCATGTTCATCTGCTAGCAGGCCCCTTACGGTCGAGGCCTATCATAGGGGATTCAGGTCAAATCAGATAGGCTTCAGCATCGTCACTACATGCCACTTGCTTCATCCACAAATGAGAACTCCTGGTATTCTATTTATGGCAAACCCTAATTAAGCCATGCTCTTATTACATTAGTGGACAGTAAGACAATATTTAATATTAATATTAGATATTTCACACTACTTTTCATCTGCTGCAATAACACTGGGAGTTTTGTTGAGCTGTAGTGTGCCAGCTGATTCTGATTTATTCTTAGAACAAATGGCTTTTGGTAATGTTTCTAGAAGTGTGTCACTGTGACAAAGACAACGTGGATGTGGTTTGACTCGGTATTTCGCTGGCTCGCATCAATATTTTTACTAGTTTAACTTTTGGAACTGGTAGTTTTGGATGTGCTGTTGTGGTGGACAGAACAATAATGCAAGGCTTCCTGTTCAAGGCATTTAAGTGGGCTAACAAACTAACATGTTGGATCATGTATAAATATCGGTCAAAACTAAGTGCTTAAAATAAAATATTTTGTGTCTGGAAATGATTGGGTTTTGTCTTCCTGTGCTGTTTTTTTTGGTGGGGAAATGTGTGTTTTTCAGCTGGTCCTGCCATACAGTATCTGGAACAGGGCTGCCATCTAGTGGTCACGGACTGTAACAACACCCACTAATACTGCTACTAGCTGATGTGAAATCAATAGTGGAAGAAGTAGGCCTACTCTGATCTTTCACTTTTGCGAGTTTACACCAAAGATTCATGATGAAATGCCTTTAAACTACGTGCAAAAGAATGTGATCTGCAACATTCTAAAAACCTGCCAGTTTACACCAATGAGACTACACGAGATGAGTTAATGCTATATCGAACTATTTCTGGAATATCGTAAAATAGATTGATAGTATTGGGAGAAAAAACCTAGCAAACTTTTCATTAATGGTGTGTGTGTGTGTGTGTGGATGACACATTTGGATTAAAATCATAAACAGAACAAATATGAACTGTAAATTGAGCATTGAAATATGAGTTGTGAACATGGTTGTGAAAGGACAAGACAATATCCTGAGTACAGATTGAAACACTCTGAGAAAATATGTAGGCTATGGAAGTGGTTGAGTTAGTATAGAGTATAGAGTTTGACAGCAACATGAAGCTTTAGAGGTTGTGGGTTCAATCCTGGACAGTGTCAGTTTTGAAAAGCAACATCCCAAGTAAATATTGAAAAGCTCTGAAGAAAGGCTTGTAGAACTGAATTAGCTTCATATTGGAAGCCTTATAGGCCTACAGTCAGTCTATGGTTGGGAGGCTACCTGAAGGTTGTGAGTTCAATCCTGGACACAGTGTCAATTTTGAAAACCAACATCCCAAGTAAAGATGAAAAGTATTGACGAAAGGCCTCTAAACCTGAAAGACCTATTGGTTCAAAGTGATTACTGTTGTGGTCTTCAAAACACATAAAAGTCTCAACAGAAGACCAAAACATATTGAAGGACGCCAGAAAGGGTTTGCAAACATAATATTTATAGAATAATAATCAACCTATTTCGTAACACTTTAAGGTACACAAATAATGTAGTAGTTACTAGTAAACTAATCATTAACTAATAGTTAATGAGTATTTAATGAATAATTCGTCATTAGTCAATCACTAGTTAATCATAGTTAATGAGTAGGTAGTCATTAGTTAATGATTAGTATCTAAGTTCCTGAGTGGAGTCATTACCAATGATTATCAGCTCGTGAATATAGTAGTTAATCATTAGTTACTTACTGATTAGTCGGGCAGTTCAATGAGTAGAATAGTTAATCGTTCGTTAATGATTACTAAATGTCAGTTCATGAATATACTAGTTAATCATTAGGTAATCATTAGTTAAGGTGACATTGTGAGTATAGTAGTTAATCATTAGTTCATATGATTAGTTGTTAGTTCCTTAGTAGAGTAATTAGTCTACTCATTAGTTAATTTATTTTATTTTTATTTATTCGTTTATTGAAATAGGGACAAATGCATTGAACATTATTTCATATGACCTACAAAACAAATGTCATGCATACAGGTTTCTAGTCGAGGCTAATTTGCAACCCCTGTCCCTGGTTAGGCCTTTACTATTAAAACAAAAGTTCAAGAGAAAAGTTAAAACAGTATCAAAACGTTAAAAACAAACCATATAAAACAGAACAAAATAAAGACAAAAACAAAAAGCAAAAACACAAAACAGATAAGGACAAAAAACTAAAATAGTACAATACTAAAAGTCAATGTTCACAGGCTTGTTTCAGTTTCAGCCATTGTTTTGCTTGTGTGTTAAATACGGTGAGTTCTGTCAATGTTTTTATTTCAGGTGGTAATGTGTTCCATAATTTGGTACCTATTACCGAGAAGGATGACTGTCCGAATGTTGTTCTGCGTTTCGCTGTTCTACAGTTCCTGCTTGCTGCACCCCTAGTTCTAATACCACCGTCTTGTTTGTTTATTAACTGGCAGAGTAGCTATCTCTGGAGCAAGGCTGTTCACACATTTAAAAATAAGTTTTAAAAATGAGAAGCCGACAATGGTTAGTCAATGGTCAGTTTGTGAGTATACTAGTTAATTGTTAGTTAATCATTACTTAATTATTACCTGTCCATTAGTTACTCTTTTTGTGTACCCTATTGTAAAGTGGTGCATCATACTCAGTAGTTTATGAGTAGCTACTTAATCATTACTTATTACCTGTCCATTAGTTACTCTTTTTGTGTACCCTATTGTAAAGTGGTGCATCATACTCAGTAGTTTATGAGTACTTAATCATTACTTATTACCTGTACATTAGTTACTCTTTTTGTGTACCCTATTGTAAAGTGGTGCATCATACTCAGTAGTTTATGAGTACTGAATCATTACTTGTCCATTAGTTACTCTTTTTGTGTACCCTAATATAAAGTGAAACATCATATAATTATACTTAGAACACGGCTCTCTTGAATACTCGATTCTGATTGGTCAATCAACAAGATTCACCGGTCATTATTTCTCGACAACCGACCGCTGCTCTGCCACACCTGGATTAATCAGTTGATAAGAGCCTTTTGTCAGCAAGCCACTACTAATTAGGCCAACCAGTTGCAGCTGTGGTGTCTTGTGTGCCAATTATGAATGAAACCGCTTTGTCGTTGAAAACGCTATTAAAAAATCTATTTGAATAATTATTTTTGTCAGATTATTGAATGATTTAGTTGTAGGCCGTGTTCTAAGCGGGATAATGGATAGTGAGCCAGTGATTACTGGAAATAATGACCTTCAGGTGAATGATTAAGCCCTCCGCTGCGCGTCGGGCTCAATATCACCTGTCGGTCATTATTTCGCCAGTAATCACCGGCTCACTATCCATTATCCCTTACATAATAAATTCAAGACTTGTTCCAGGTGAGATTTGAACCCTCAGCCCCCTAAGTCCAGTTCTCTACCAAGTGAGCTAACCAATTAACACAGCTGAGTCGGTAGAGCCATACTATGGATCTGTAGAGCCGGAGACAAAGCATTGTAGTTTTTAAGGTATATTCCACACAGATAGCCTACTACTTTCTGTCCAAGTACTTGTTTTGAAGGTATATTCTGTGCTTTAAAACACAATTACTTAGACAGAAGTAGTATTTGGCTGAAACATACCTAAGTACTTGGACATTAAGTAGTATTTGGATGGAATATACCTTTAAAATAAGTATTTGGAGAGAAGGTAGTATTTGGGTGGAATATATCTTCAAAACTTGAACAGAAAGTATGTGGATAGAACATAATAGCCTACTACAGATCCATAGTATGGCTCTACCAACTTTACAATAGGTTACACAAAAAGAGTAACTCAGGTAATAATTAAGTAATGATTCAGTATTCATTAACTACTCAGTATAAGAGTAGTAACTAATGAAAAGCATCACCCTCCCCTATTTTCCTCCAGTGACCCCTTACCAAAATGCTGCTCAGCTGATCCCTCGTATAGCCTATTAGTTTTGAACGAAAAAGAAAAATCCTGTGACTGTCAGTCTCACTGAGAAGAAAACAGGGTGCGAATAAAAATAATTCTGCGTTCACTTCAGCTGGGTGGACCTGATCACATGGTAGCGTTTGCGCATGCGTGAGGTGCCAATGCCATCCCAATATAGCGGAGTAGAATAGAAATAACATCGGTCAACAACATTACATTACAGCAGAGATAGAGAGCACAGCTACATGTCTGTCACAAGAAGTCCGATGTCTGTGGCAAATGCGAAACACACGGTGCTAAATCCGGTAAGGCGTTGTTGTTATCTCTCTAGATAGGTTAGGCTAACGTTATGGGATATTCTGATGCCACCATGTAGGCTTAATGATCAGTAGACTCATATAGGGCCGACATGCTGCAACCATCTGCAGGTCAACATTGTCTGCTGTTTCAGTCATCTGGTCTGCATGATAAAAAAATATATATCTACAAAGCTAATTTTACTGCTACCGTCAAATAATCAGATCGCATGACATACAACCAGATGAGACTGGTGTATTTCCTGTTTGAAATTAAGCATGCAGATAATTCCTGGGAAGTGGGTCCATTTGCTGCCAATGCAGGCGCAGCACTAACTTCTGCCCTCCCCCTCAGGTGATCCCATACACAGGGACCATACCTGGAGGCTTGCACCCCGGGGAGATCATCATCATCCAGGGCACCATCCCCCCAGATGCTGACAGGTAAGACCTGTGTCACGGTCACAGCGAGCCAGGAGTCTCTTCACTAAACCCTAAGCTGTGGCAAAGTCCACTGAGGCTATATGGACGGTGTCTCTTGAGACAAAATAACAGCTGGTATTATTTAGCCAGTGTGATGAATACAGTATTACACCAACCAGTCATCAAAATAGATAGTATACATAGTATACTATAGTAAACTATAGTTTGTAGGTCCTGAATGTTTCCCCTGATTTGAGTGTTTGGGGATTATTGCTTGATCTCTGCTCTCTGTTATAATGAAACTACAAACTACACGTGGAAAAATAAAAGTGACAAAAATGCTTCTTCTGAGTAATGCAATAGAAACAAGGCCAGGTCGAAACCTGGCATACGGCCGGTGCATGGGATCGTCACCCTAATCATGTATACCCATACACATTTTAACAATCAACAGAACACATATACTGTAAGCCGTCGTCTGATTTTCCACCTTTTTTCCCTGTTTGTGTTTAGGGACGCAGGATATTATGGATTTTTTTAAACAATACGATAACCCATAAATATCTGCTTCGATACTCGATACAGATACGATACTCGATACCTAATGGATAAGAAACAGAATGTCCACAAGGTTGATCACATTCACAAATTCAAGGTTTAGTAACACCCTTAACAGTCACTGTGGGATTGAAGGACACCTTTTGAAATGTGTCTCTCTGGTGTTAGAAGACCACCATATTAACTGAATGTTTCTGTGTTAGAAGAATAACGCCATATTAACTGAATGTCTCTCTGTGATAGAACAACGCCATAATGTAGGCCAGTGGTTCCCAAATGTGCCTTGGGATTTTGCATTATTGCAATTGCAAATATAGCCTAAAACTATACAAAAAGTGGGTGTGTTGCTGCTTTGATGTAGTAATTTTGCAAAGTTTCAAATTAATTCCTAGAGTAATATATTTTGTCAAATTGTATTTGACATTAGTAAATAAAAAAGCATTTAGAGTGATAAGAGTAATAGAGGCTATTTTGCACCGATTGACTTAGGCTATATAGGTGTGCCTTGAGATTTTGTCGTGCCATTTGATGTGCCATGGGCACAAAAAGTTTGGAAACCACTGATGTAGGCTATCTCTATGTATCTCTTAATCCAATATTTTTCTTTACACTCTTTACAAATTATATAGCCTTGTACATTGCACTCTTCACAACAACCTGTGATATCAGTCAATGTTTGAGACAGGTCCTTTGCCTGTCTCATTGAAAACAGAATAGAAAAATATGAACTGCAGCACCCTGCACAGCACACTGTAGGCTATGTAAGATGGCTCAGACTGAAAAGTTATTAGTGTGTCTGTCCAGTAACACACGATAACATAGTAAGGGTAACCCAGGTTATTTCGGGACACATTGGGACTGTCAAGCTTAACAAGATCAGATCTGGGCAGACAGGAAGTCCGAAACCGGACATTTGTCAAATAAAACAAATTTCAAAGTAAAAGCCCATCTTGATGAAAGGGTGCCAGGAGTCGTGACTGCAGCGATTGGGACACACGTGCTCCTATAGGCCAGTGCAAGCACCGGCCTAAAAACATTTCTGGTTCCACAAAGAACCAACCATTATTGCACTCCTTAGACAGCCACTTTGTTGATCTGCACTTGTATAGCCTCATTTGCAATTACAGAATATACTGTGGATGGCGTTGAGCAGCACTGATTTAACTTGTCTGAGGGGCTCCAAGCAAGAATTCCCAGAGGGTCCCTCCCTGGGATAAAAAAAAAGGGGGGGGGGGGATAAAAAAAAAAGGCCACTTGAAGCCAGATTAGAGGAATATTAACAGTACGATTAGACTGTTGTGATGTCATTATTCACCTTTTCTCACTCACCTCCATGTCACTTCTCCCTGCCCTGAGTTAGGCTCTCTGATTATTACACAATCATTTTGTAAACCTAATCCAATGTTGTCAGTTTAGCAGTATGCTAATCCTTCTCTTTTCCCCTTCCTCTTTGAGCACTGCAATCTGGGTTTACTAAACCCTGATGTAATCTGCTATTAATTTATGCGTTTACTTTTGCTACTAAACCAACATCAGGACATCCAAGCAAGTTCTGACAGAGAGCAATGCCATTGGACCGCATTGGACAAACACATTTGCATATTTCCCCCAGCATGCCTTGTTCCTTCCAAACTTTTGACATGAAAGTAACCAAATTAAATAAGTGGTGGGTGGAAATAATCATTAGCCTATTCTTAGTTAAACATGCAGTTTTGAAACATTCAATAAAGACAAATAAAAAATAGACTATGACTCAACACCCTAAGTGATACACACATGGTATGAGAGTGATACATGAATGAATGAATGAATGAATGAATGTTTATTTCGAACATTAACATAAAAGACAATATAAAAAATAATAAGTATAATAATAATACACAATACATTAAAAACATTTTAAAACAAAAAAAGGAAAAAACAATAATGTACAATATTAATCATAATTGCAATAAAAATAACAGTATTTGTTTGAAAAGGAGTAGGAAGGAAGCCTCTGCTTATCTGGTCCTACCCCTATTTAATTCCAAAATAAATAAACTTAAATCAGGTCTCTGTCAACATTCTATTTGATTACTTTTCATATTTTCTTATTTCCCTTTTAACCTGGGTCATAATGTACCCTATTACCATGTGCCCTCACATTTTATCAGGCTTAAATATTGGGGGGGATTCGTCCTTCTCAATTGATTTGCAATTTGCAGTGCGAGTGCCCAGCTAACTATCTTTCTAACTGCTCTTTCTCACTTTCACTTTCGTGCAGTGCAGGGTGCAGGCTGAAAGTGTCTTTCACTGGTGGAAGGCGAGGTGGATGAGATGGGGCCCCACAAGGGAGGTTTCCTACTGTGATGTCATGTCATTGCAAATCGTCCATTGGTTGTATAAGGGGAGGGGGTTGCGGTAATTTCTGCGGAGTACATTTTGGCTGCCGTAGGGGGCCCCCTAGTGGCTGGGGCTCCAAGCGCCTACCTGGTTTGCTTGTCCTATTACTTCGCCTCTGGCTTTGAGATAACAGCAAAACTATGATCAAAATAGTCATTCTACATTCTTGGGGAACCCCCTGAAGGACCGCTTGTGGTCCCAAATGTTGAGAACCACTGAACTAGAGGATAAAAACTACAAGATCAAATTTGGATTTACTTTGGCTATGGCGAGGGGCACACCCTCCAGTACCCAAATGACACTGACTGACTGGTGTGAGAGAGACTCCTCACAAATAATCAACAGTAACTTGCAAAATAAAAACAATTAAAAACAACATGAAAAAGAATCGTGTGATAAGATCGTGGATGGTGATCCTGCCTGAATTTTCTTTTATATTGTTGTCATATCGCCCACCCCTAACCCTAACCCCCTCTGCAGGTTCCAGATAGACCTGTCAAGTGGCTGCAGCACCAAGCCACGCTCCGACATCGCCCTCCACTTCAACCCTCGCTTCGGCACTGCGCCCTGCGTGGTCTGCAACTCCCTGCAGCAGGAGAGCTGGGGCAAGGAGGAGACACTGCACCAGCTGCCCTACAAGCAGGGAGCCCCCTTCGAGACCATCGTCCTGGTGCACCAAGACGGCTTCAAGGTCTGCTAACCTGTCCCGTCTGTTGAGGGGGGAGGCGTTTTGAAGTGCTATTCAGTTAACAAGCTTGTGTAATAGACCCTATTTACACCTGGCATTAAAATGTGTGTTTGGGTGATCATCAGATTGCATTTGGATAGTGCTTGACCACATGAAAGTACAAGTGACACATTGAGGATGGATTGTGATCCGAACGGCCAAACCACCTCCAGAGTTGGTCAGGTCAATGTGTAGCGCTGAGCGTCAAAACGTCCACTTTGGCCTTTGGTCTTCTGCGTTCTTTTACACAATATGTACTATTGTAGCATTTTATTTCTTGTAATGTGTAATGCTGAGTGTCAAAATGACCACTTTGGCCTATAGCCTTGCACTTTGCACTGGTCACTTTAAACCACACTGGCACTTTAAACTGCTACTTTGCGCTTATATGTTTAACTGTGTCTGCACTTTATGTTTTTATCCAGGATGTTGCGTGATGTTCTGCCTATTTTCTGTTTTTCTGTTTTGCTGCAACCCAAAGTGCCCTTCTGGGACATACAAATAAACTTGAACTTGAACTTGGAACACATTGAACACAAGTGTAAATGCAAATGTGTTCTCAATCCACATACAACAGTCACCACTGTTTTTCTGCTGCTCTACGCTAGCTTGCCTGATCCTCAATGTGGACACTGGAGACACATATTTAATACCAGGTGTAAATGTAATCAGGTTAAGGTGGTCAAGCACTATCCGATTGCAATGTGATCACCCAAAACACATTTCAATGCCAGGTGTAAATGGGGTCAAAGTGTTGTATGTTAAAAATGGACTCAAAACACCTAGAGATGAATGCATTTTAATGGGGAAATGCGGATGATATAGTACATGTTGTCTTCACCTATAGGTGGCAGTAAATGGCGCTCACTTGTTGGAATACAAGCACAGAATCCCATTGGACAGTGTTGACATGTTTTCTATTTCCGGTAAAGTTAGGGTGCACGCTATTGGCTACATCCCAAACTCAGTAAGTACCGTCCCATTCATGACTTCCTTTATATTTTGGACCTCTTCTGTTAATCGCACATTTATTTAGGAAGGATTCTAAATCTGACCCCCCCCCCCCCCCCCCCCCTGTAGGCAATATTTTCAGAATCAGGGGACTTGGTGAGTTGTTTTGTTTTTTCCCCTTTCTGCATCATTTAAACCTCTGCCTTTTTTCTTGTGCTGAGTATCTTCTGCCTTTTTTCATGTGCTGAGTATCTTGTGATGCCCCTAAAACTGGATCACGCTTCCTAAAAATGATTCCTTTGTTCGTCTCACAAGCCAGTCTGCCCTCTCCCTTTCCTGCATGTCGTACACAAATTTCAAAAGACAGATGATTAAGTCTGACCCAAATCAAATAGTGTCCAATGTTGCCGACTCGAGGTTTGCTACGAACTAAATTACATCAACAGCTTTATTCTCTGACATTTCAGAGTCTCCCTTACAAAGGCAGCATACTCAAAGGACTGAACCCAGGACAGCACATAACAATCAAGGGACAGGTCAGCATGTACCCACACAGGTGAGCTGACATGGTGTCTTCTTCTTTTCTTTGATGACTCGAGTGACACTTCCCTGTGGGGCAAAAACAGACAGAGCAACACTTGTAGCAACACATGTACAGTTTAATTACTAGTTTAACTACAATTTACAATAGTTGGAAGGTAGTTTAACATCCAAATGTCAGTAGCTTTTTCAGTATTGAACTACTTTGGGTCACGTTGATTAGGTAGTTATCACCTTTATATCACCTGTGGTTTGCAACTGATGCCTGTGATCGAATACCATGAATTTCCTTAGAAATTTACAATTTCCCTGATTCCCCTCAACTGCTCGCTATCCTCTCCTTAAAATACATCCTCGTGCTGCTTAAGTGAAGATTGGCCTGCTCTAGTCCCTAAATCAAAACACACCTACGTGTTTCAACTTAGTCTTCTTCATGCCCTGAAGAAGACTGTAAGTTGAAATGCATAGGCGCTAAGCCCATTTATTAAAGGCTTTTTAACTTTTACAAAGCAGTGCATTGTGTTTTTTATGACTTATTGATCAAGTCTAACCTTGCCTTTTTTATCTCATGATGTCCTTGGACCCAAAGAGCACCTGTATTTACTGGTATCTGCTCTCTCTACACCTACACTTTACTCAATGTCAGTTCAGTTGTACCTCCCTGTAACAATATGAGATTCCAGACTTAGATTGTGATCATTTCCTGTGATGTAGTTTGGATGTAAATGCACTACTTTTTGAAAGAGTAGTTTTAACTACTTTTCATTGGGAAGTACCTATTGTTTGGTAAACTACAATTTTAACATAGTTTCCCCAACACTGCTTGTTCTCTTTACCTTTTCCATGTCCCGCTCTCCCCACCAGCTTCACGGTGAACCTGCGCCACAGCAGGACGGAGAACATCGCCCTTCATTTGAACCCCCGCATGAAGTCAGCCATGTTCATCAGGAACTCCTACCTGAGTGAAGCCTGGGGCCGCGAGGAACGCCAGCTGCCCTTCTTCCCCTTCTCCTCAGGGGAATACTTTGAGGTAGGCCCGTTTCCCTCTGCTGGACACTTGGAAAGGATACCTATCTGTATCTGTACTGTACTGGACAATAACACAGGGTTCCTCCATCTGTACTGTACTGGACAATAACACAGGGTTCCTCCATCTGTACTGTACTGGACAATAACACAGGGTTCCTCCTACACATTACATTATGACATTGTCATTTGGCAGACGCTTTTATCCAAAGCATTTTAACCTAGAAATTTTGAATTAAAAAAATGCCATGCTTTTTCCAGGCCTTGGTTTGTTTTGAAGATTTTCTCTGGTGTTCAATATAATTATATAACCCTAACCCAGATAGACATCTTGCCCCTGCTAACTAGGTCATATATCATTGTATAGATAAGGATTGTTCTTCACAGAATAGAATATGTGACATGCTTGGCAAGGTTCCTACAGAGTTCCATCTTAAAATTCCATATTTTTGTTCTTGACTGGATTTAATTTAGGTGAGTATTTGATATAATGCATGCTGACAGCGGCTGGGTAATACAAGGATCCCTCTATCTGAACATTCTTCTTCTTGACATCAACAAAAACTATGTACTCAAAGTGGGTCTACAACATAAAAGCTATAATTATGTGTGTTTCAGACCTGAACCACAGCATTTTCCATACTTCTCCACTTTTTTCCAAATCCCAAAACTATTCAAGACCTGGAAATGATCAAATTCACGTTTAATACTTTTCCAGACATGCATAGGAAGAACCCTGACAATAACATGAATATGCATCTACTAATATCATCACTATAACCACCAGTTGAACATGAGTTATCATGGTCGGCTGTCCCTCAGTGGTGCTTTGTTTCCTGGTCAGATTCTCATCCTCTGCCAGCCCCACCAGTTCAAGCTGGCGGTGAACGGCTCCCACCTGTTTGACTTCAGGCACCGGGTGCAGGACCTGAGCAGCATCGACCAGCTGGAGATCATGGGGGATCTGGAGCTGAACGACGTCAAACTGTGGTGACCCCCGAACGTGGAAGCTAGGCCGGGCTAGGCTAATCCAGGCCTGTTGTGAGGGAACCCAGGTTATGGGTGCCAGGCTGGGCTAGGATAGGCCATTGTTGTATTCTGGTTATTGATGCTAAATTAGCTTAGCTATGGTGACCCAGACGGTGGACGCTGAACAAGGCAAGCCCTGTGCTGAGCTCAGTAGTGAATGCGAGGGCAGGTTAGTCTTACAGCAACCGTAGATCACTGATTTCAAGCTAATCTAACATTTTGAGTGACATAGGACCATGGATGCTGGGCCAAGCCATGCTGAGCCAAGCCATGCTAGGCTATGGACTGAATGGGCCCTTTTCCAGCCCTGGCTAGCAGACTGGTGCATGTTGGGTGGGCAGGCTGTGTGCCCCTATATTTGAACAACCATGACTGTTTACAGCTATACATTAGGTTTCCTTGGTTCATTTCTTAGACTGTCTCTAGAGCATCACTACTGTAACACACCCTGTTTAGTGCACTGTACAATGAAAACTGGAATAATATGTACTGTACAAGTCAAGTATTGTAGTACGGGCCTTGTATGCAGCAAAATGAAAAATGAAAGTGACAATGAAATAAGTAAGGGCTGCCATCTGTTGGAGCTGGAGTGGGTAGTAGAGCAAGGCCAAAGCAAGACCAACAACAACCAACAAATAATTTGAAAAGCTTCAGAACATTTCCTATCATTATAAAACAAGCTGTGTGTGTAGTGTATTTTATATATATTTTTTAAATTAAACCAGATTTTTCAACTTAATGATTACAATCATTTGATCTATACATTTTTGTACATCACATTTTTAACTTCATAGGCGCAAACGTGACTGCATTCATTTCAGGTTTGTTATGTTTGCCCACTGGAGAGCGAGTGTGTTATTCTCAGGAACATTCATTCTCATTGTGTAAACAATAAACATCAACTTGACTTGATCATGTCATGGTGCAACATGGTTGAAGCACAGTGCAGCACAGGCTCATTTCAAACAATCTGTCTCGATCAATTAACAAATGCAAGCAGCAGTTAAGGTTATTCTCTGAAGGATTTCTTCATGGTACGATGCTGCATGAGTGACCATCTCTCGTCTCACTGCTCCCCAGGTCTGGTTCTCCCCTCAGTGCAACGATGAAGCCTGCTCTAATCAAGAATAAAACAGTTGTCCTCAGACTTGTAAATTGCAATGCTTATTTTGTTTGTTGTAAATTATATTATTATGACAAATCTACTGTGTATCATAACTGATTTAATATCAAATAAATGTATTACTAGTATCACTCTTGTATCCAGTGTCTGACGTGTCTGTCTCACATAGTAGACATGGTGAGCCTTCTACGGAGTCAAAACAAAGTATCAGATACAGTGTTTACTCTACATGATGGATTATTATTATTATTATTGGCTGCACTTGCTCACTTTTACATGGGGGAGGACTGACCTGCAGTTACATCAGATTGATATGTTGTTCATACACCCTATATCCCATTTTTGAGATCATAAATGCCGTCTAATGTAATTTAATGTAACTAGGGTATCGGCCCTGAAGCTCGCCCGCTGCGCAGCCTCGCCCACAGCTTGGCTGCTGCGTGGCCTCGTCTGCCCTATTGGCATGCACAGCACACAATCGTCTGCTCTATTGGCATGCGCAGTGCACAATTGCTCAACTTTGCGTCACTGATGATGTCACAATGCCTATGACATCACTGATAATGTCAATGCCTATGACATCAGTACATATGACATCATCAGTGATGTCATAATATGACTGGTCAATAATGATGTCACTGATTAGGTCATAGGCATTGTGACATCATCAGTGGGACAAAAATTGAAACAGACCAATATTGCCCACTTGCTTACTTTGAAAGGATGAAAAGCACCACCTTCAACAGCAGTTCCCCTACTCAACCACAAGGTGGTAGCAGAGGATGAAATAGTCACTGTCAGCCTGGCTTTGTTTACTTGTACTACTGTACCTACTACCTAGGCACAATAACCAAGCACCACCTCTCAGTGAATTGCAGTTTCTTGTGTCATTTGCTTTGTACCAAAAATAGCAACTTTTTGTGGTTATTATAGCAATTGCCACTGTCTTTTGAAGTGGCCCACAAATCACTTTGATTCTCCCAAAGAGGAAAGGGAGGAAAACAGAGAGCTATACATTTCTCTTCAAAAGGTCAGTGCTTGAGGCCTTACAGGATTTACAACAGGAACCGGACGGATTGCAGACTCAAGCTCTTTTCAATATCCATACATTTAAGCGGGCCGCATTTATCAGACACTTTCAAACCAACTGTCTCATTAAGGTCCAATGACCACAGGCGCTGCTCATAAGATCCACTTTAAAGGAAACTGTTGTCAGCTAGTGCTGCATGACTCACATCACACCTCACCTAAAGTCTTCTAAACCTCAATAATGATCCAATGTTGTCCCATAAAAAGTTGGAATTTTATTAATATCCACAGGAAATATAATTTGGAAGAGAAACAAAAATAACCATGGCATAGTCTTTTTTAAAACATGATACTTAGAAAAAGCAGGATGATATGCAACAACAAGATGACATCAACCATTGTTACTGATTGCACTGCTGACAAGAATGTCCAAGAAAGAAAGGCAATAGACACTGTCCAATCAGTAATGAACAAATAGGCTGAAGTTTGTTTTACAAAAATATGCCAGACCCGTGATCCATTGACATAGTAAAGCAGCTTTTTGACCCAAAAAAACATATCGTACTGTCAAAACATGACATATTTGATAGAAATGGCTGAGGCTCACAGCCATTTGAAAAATAATGTCCTCCTCCACTCCGTTCATTGCCCTGTCTAGTTTCCAGGGGCTAATGGATTAGGCTTCCCTGGAAGTAAAAGAAGAAGAGTATGTCTGGTGTGTGATACATGGCCACAACAGCAGGAAGCAGCTCCAGTGGAGAGCTTCAGCAAGACATTGGCTGAGGAGAACCGCTTCCACTTCGCTTCAGTTCAATTCAGTTCCTAGCAGCTGAATTACAATCACAGCCTTTTCAGTTCTCAGGTCCTGTGATGCATTGAGGGGAGGAAGAGAAACTTGAGTTCAGCTTGGGAACGAGCCGCTCCAAATGTGGCACAGGTCTGGGCAGGCAGGAAGGAAGTGAGAGGGCAAGAGTGTCTTTGAGGGGTTGGACGGATGTTTTCAGGAGGGGGGAGGGGGCAGAAAGAGGGATATCCCGCTGTCAGACAGAGCTGAGCTTAACCAGTCCTCTGACAGAGTCCTCGTGTAGCGAGTCTTGGCTGGCCGGGTTGTAGAAGCCGGCCTGTATAGTGTGGCTGTGGCCCAGGGGGCTGCCGCAGGGCAGCATGCCCGGGGGCGAGGGTGCCTCCTCTGGGGTGAGAAAGTGGTGGTGGGCCCCCGGGTCCTGGAGCGGATGGCTGTGGTTGTGCAGGTGGCTGTGCCCGTGGATTGGCAGCATGTCGGTAGTTTCGTGGCAGCTGAGGTTGGGGGTGGAGGTCGGCGGCGTGGGCTGGCCGAGGGGGAGCGAGGTGCAGGGGCCCCCCAGGACGAGGGAGGTGCGGCCGGGTAGAGAGCCTCCGTCGTCGGGCGAAGCCGTCAGCATGACCGGCTCGCTGCTCTGCTGCTGGAGGAGAGGTGTGGCGACGGCCTGCAAAACGAATTTGGTGCTCTGAATGCACTGGTCTTGGTCACACTGAGGGATGGGGGGGGGGGGGGGGGGGGGGGGGGGGGGGAGAAAGCAGCAGCAGAGAAGGAAAGGGGAGAAAGAATAGGACAAGAAGGGGACGAGAAAGACAAAAAGATAGATAAGGTGCCAGAGGAGAGGAACGCAAACAGAAAACAAATGAGAGGCAGTGGAGGAAAGTGAGCCGGAGCGAGGGTTGAAGCAAAGTATAAGAGAGAGGAAGGGAATACAAAAGAGAGTGAACAAATAAAATAAACAGAGGGGAGAGGTGATAAAATAAACAGAGGAGGGGAGAGGTGATTGAACAGGGGGAGAGGGAGAAATGAGAGAGAAACGAGATGTTAGTAACCTTGTTAGAATGCAGAGCCACACTAAGAAACCCCAGCAGCTAACGCATCCGCCCAGTAAAAACAGAGCTGAAGTCAATAGACAGAGTTGAAAACACGGGGCCCATTAAGTAACTGCCTCACACCCCATTGATTTCTCTTGCCTTGCTTTAGAATGGAGCGCAGTAACTGGGTTAGAACAAGAGGAGTCATCAATACATACATTAGCTACAGGGAGATTAGCCTAACACTATTGGCTATTTTATCATAGCCTCAGTGCAGTTAGATGTACAGTTTTACAGACCTGTTGCAGATGAAAGAAGATTGTTAGTTTTGTAGAGGTGACAGCAGGAATGAATGAAACATGTGGACAAAAAGGAAAATACTTTGACGTCGCCCCAATGACCAAGTCAATCAATATATCCATCAATAACTGCAAATCTCATACCACCCCAGTCTCACATGGAGTCCCTCAAGGCTTGGTGCTTGGTCCCCTCCTCTTCAGCCTCTACTTGCTCCCCCTAGGTCACATCATCCGTCGCCATGGACTACATTTCCCCTGCTACACCGACGACACCCTGCTTTACATCTGCACCAAAACCATCCCTCCTGCCATTCTCTACACCCTCACGGACTGCCTCACTGAAATAAAAACCTGGATGAACAACAACTTCCTCAAACTCAACTGCAATAAATCGGAAATAATCATCGGCCCTAAATCCCTCCTGCCCTCCTCCCAGAACTTCTCACTCTGCATCGACGGACACACAGCCACCCCCTCCCCCATGGTCAGAAACCTCAGCATTATTATGAATCCGACCCTCTCCTTTAAGTCACACATCAACAACATCACCAAAACATCCTTCTTCCACCTCTGTAACATTGCACAACTCTGCCCCACCCTCTCCTCCTCAGCCGCAGAAACACTCATCCATGCCTTCATCACCTCCAGACTAGACTACTGCAACAGCATTCTGTACTATGGCCTCCCTTCCACTGCAATATGTCCAAAACTCAGCTGCCCGGTTGCTCACTCACTCCCGCTCCAGAGAACACATCACACCAATCCTCTTCCTGGCTTCCAATCTAGCACCGAATCAATTTCAAGATACTCCTCATCACTTACAAAGCTCTCAATAAACTCGCCCCCTCATACCTGACAGATCTCCTCCATCGCCACTCCCCCACCTCCGATCTGCCGATGCCAACCTTCTCACCCCATCACCAAGACCAAGTAACGCACCTTGGGGGACAGAGCCTTCGCCATCGCTGCCCCAAACCTCTGGAATTCCCTGCCCCTCAACATCCGAAACTCTGACACACGTCTTTCAAAAACCAACCCAAATCCCACCTTTTCAAGAAAGCCTACAGTATCTGATTTCTACCCCCACCATCCTCTTTCATTTTGTAACCCCTATACTTGTATTTGTTCTGTATCTGTGTACATTTATGTTATACTGTATGTAAAGTGTCTGAGTACCTAGAAAAGCACTATAAGTAGTCATATGTATTATTATTATTATTATTATTATTATTAATAACACTGACCTCAAAAGACCAGTGACTTCATTTAAACACAAGTTGCACCACCTTTGATAATGAAAGAAGAGTTTATTCTATCAGTCGCACGTATCAGATGCTCTTTTATCAAGTTTACAAGCTTGGACTCTTTTCCAGGTTGTTGAAAAGACTCATTTGACTGATGTATTATTGGACCTATGTCAGCATTCCTCTTTTTTTGCCAGTGTAAAGCCTGGTCCATCTGGGCAGATATGACATGAGATGGTGAGGGAGAAAGGGACACAGTACTAAGTGGTTTTCCATCCACATTTAATGGTGTAGCTTTGTGGACTCTTTGTGACTTGTGGTAGCTTTGTGCTTTTTAACACATTGAGTGCCAGCGACGCCAAATGGCGTCAGGAGAAATTTACCGTAGGCTGCCAGCGACGCCAAATGGCGTCAATAACTCCAAATTCATATTTTGACGGGGGGATGTCGATCTAAGCCTCTTACATCGCCTCTTACAATATGGGAGCTATTGAATGTGTCTAACCTATTTTACAGAACCCTTAGGTGGCGACAGTGCCCTCCCGATTAGACAAAGGCCAGGAGAAAAGAGAGAAGAAGTCATGAGGAAACGGAATACGGAAATCGCATCGATATGCTTGAAGCATAACGTTAGCTGTGCCTGTGAACAGCAGTCATCTGCTGCCACAATTGAGCCCCATCCGTGTCCGCTGCGATAGTCCATCCATATGATTTAGTTGCCGACACGGCGACACCAGCGTCTTTCTGAAAAGTTACATTATTCTCAGCTGGGAGCCGAGGACACGCTGTAAAAAAGCGGGGGGATGCAGGCAGCGGACTTTTCAGTGCAGATCAAACTCAGAGCAAACCGCAGCAGAGACACGACTCCTCCCACCACGGAGGAGGAGGAGGAGGGGGGTGGGGCACGCAGGGCACTACAGCATACAACAATTGACAGTACACACACACCCAGGCAGCAGCAGGCTCGATGCATAGAGAGCAAACAAGCTAGAATAGGCTATCTGATGCCCACCAGCAGTAAATCAAGACCAGCAAGAAGGTGTAGGGTCTGCGCACGCAGGGGCCAGCGCTGCTGGTTGCAGCTAAAACATATTATTTGGCCAAACAAAATTCCTTTGTTTTCACTCTTTTATTGAAGGAAATTATTTTTGAGGTGTCATTATATCAGAAAATATTAGCTTCAGAGTCAATGATGTGCTTGAAATGTTTAATTTCACAAAAGGCTCATTATCTCAGCTTCAAGAAAGAAATTGCTGTTTTTGGCTAAATCAAGCTATCTTCTCCGGCTCATAACTAAAGAACGGAAAATGGGATCAATAAACTTTTTTTTGCAGATGATAGAAGAGAGTCTCCTCGTTCTTTGTGCATGTTCGGTGTTTACATAGTAATATCACACAATATTCTGTGGGCCTCGAGAAATCACTGAAAACGCTCTGAAACTCTGGCACTGGGAGCGTCCGTTCTCCAAAAGTGGCTGGCACTCAATGTGTTAAACAAGTTTAAACCTGTGATGCTCGCAGCAAGCATGCCATCTATGGGACCAATGGATGCCAAGCGTCTGGCATACTCTTCGTGCACGCGCTGGAGGCGGGGCTCCGCGGAGGGTGCGCGCACTCTGCGCGGGCCAAAACAGAACATAGTCAGTGCGCAGCTCGCTCCGAAACGCCAGGGGGCGGTACGAACAAAATCTCACAAAGAAGCGTTGAAGGAGGAAGCAAGGTGCCTGTGCCTGTGCCTAGTCTATCAGCGGAGATCTGCTGTGATTGATTCCTCACCGTCCTCATCGTCGTAAAGTCGCCTTCGAAGCATGACGTTCGATTATAACGAACTAGTTGTGTGGCTTAGCCTTCCCAAATGTTGAGGGTCGTTTTTTAGGATTTAATACATAGAATTGGGAACGTTACATTCAATTTCATTCCATTTTCCCCTGGAGTCTTCCCTCAAAAGCATCCATGTTGACAATGTGCCAAAACCCGACGCGCTGATAGAAAAATCTCCATGGACGCGCCGCGCCACGCTCAGGCCTCGCCCCCCGACACGCCCGGTGCGATGACATCAAAATCACCGGCGCCCTATGCGCTTGGCTGGGCGCGAAGACTATGCCAAAGGCTTTAGGCCTTCTAGTTTCAGAGGATACCAGTATCTTCACTCTGGCTTTAAAAGTGAGCCCGCTACAGCCTCTGAAAGACAGCAATGTTGGCCACGGACACCGGCGTTCTCAAAGAGTAGAATAACTTTTTTTCATACACACATCCCACTCAAAACAGCCCCGCGACCCACCAGTCGAAAAGAGTCACCCTGCGAAGGACTAACCCCACTGGGGGTTGGAAGGGACTAGTGGGTGTCGGGTGGAACAGAAGCTTTGAAGGGGGGATGGAAATGATGGGTTAATGTTAATTGAAAATGTGGGTAATGTGAAGTAACGAAAATTAAGTGGGGGAATAAGAAAAGACTGTTTGGGGGTTGTTGGGGAAAAAGTGTTGATGTGTTGGTGTGTTTTGGTACAGGGGGATATGTGTGGGTTGTGGGTGCCAGCGTGGGAGCTGGCTAAGAAGGGAGGAGGTAATGTAGCGAGTAGCGACCCAGGGTTTGACATGTCTGTGGGGATTACGACGTTACATGAAGGCAGCAGACCAGCCAGTGTGTAGGGGACTTCCGGTCTTGGGTGGGGAGTCAGTCAAGCTAGGCGAGGAACGAGAGTGGAGGTGTGTAGCTAGGAGCGTAGCTAATGCTATGAGCTGTGTGTGAAGCTATGAGTGGAAGCCCTGAATAAAGCCTGTACCAAGTATTTCCTCTTCTCCTCCTCACTTAACGGTCCCGGGAGCGGACCGCTACATTATGATCCTGAACATAACTTAGCCCTTTCAGATGGCAATGTTATTCATTTTGGGGAGCTCTGATAGCCTAGTAGTAGTTCATTCTCAGCTAAAGGAAAATAGGAGAATGTTGAAACTTTCCAGGACATTTTACTATTTCTGGTCAACTGTTTTCCAGGACATGTGGGAACCCTGTTAACACATCAGTGACCCAGGAAGTAGAGTTGGGGGGGCTGAGCAAAGGAAACAGAAAACTACTATTTTGTCTGTTATTTCATCAGCTATTTAGTTTATTAGAGAATGACTAAACAAAGTCTAAATATTGATTCTCTCCAGCTCTCAGGAGAAAATACTTGAGTTGGATGTTGAACACCTACCAGTAATGCGACTGAAGTAAGAAAGATTTGGAACTGAGAACGAGTCAGGTCAGTCCCTCATCACTCACTGTGCAATTATCAAAAAGGAAACGGTGGTCGATTGGGTTGGTAAAAATAGCTTGCAGCTCACTAAGGAAAACGAGAGACAACGGGAGCAAGAAAGGAAGCAAGAAAGAAGAGCTAAAATGCTAGAAAGATTTACGACAAGCCTATCCACCTTTTCTAGCTGCCATGATGCCTGATGGGTGCATCTTCCGCTTCCGGTGTAATAGACTGTTTTAACTTGAGAAAAAAAACATCTATGAGGATTTTACAGCAGAGCCATTGTCGTTCGGGTGCTGGGATAACGTAAAGCATTGTGGGTAGTCGGCTACTGTGGCTAATGCTAGCGGCTAGCGTAATAGTTACTTTACATGGCAGTAAAATGCCACTGAATGACCAAATTGATTTAACTTTTAACCATTTCGAGTAACACTGTTTCCATACGGACCCCCAGCGTTGCTTAGTTGTTTATAACGTGACTATATTTATAACTTTTATAACGTACTCCAGTTTCCGGTTTATAATTCGGGTCTGCAGCTGATCCTATTGCCAGTACAGAGAGTTTCACTGGAAGCTGATCCTATAGCCAGAACAGAGAGTTTTACTGGAGGCTGAGCCTATAGCCAGTACAGAGAGTTTTACTGGAGGCTGAGCCTATAGCCAGTACAGAGAGTTTTACTGGAGGCTGAGCCTATACCCAGTACAGAGTTTTACTGGAGGCTGAGTCTATAGCCAGTACAGATAGTTTTACTGGAGGCTGAGTCTATAGCCAGTACAGAGTGTTTTACTGGAGGCTGAGCCTATAGCCAGTACAGAGAGTTTCACTGGAAGCTGAGCCTATAGCCAGTACAGAGTGTTTTACTGGAGGGTGAGCCTATAGCCAGTACAGAGAGTTTCACTGGAAGCTGAGCCTATACCCAGTACAGAGAGTTTTACTGGAGGCTGAGCCTATACCCAGTACAGAGAGTTTTACTGGAGGCTGAGTCTATAGCCAGTACAGAGTTTTCCTGGAGGCTGAGCCTATACCCAGTACAGAGAGTTTTACTGGAGGCTGAGCCTATACCCAGTACAGAGAGTTTTACTGGAGGCTGAGCCTATACCCAGTACAGAGAGTTTTACTGGAGGCTGAGTCTATAGCCAGTACAGAGAGTTTTACTGGAGGCTGAGCCTATAGCCAGTACAGAGAGTTTTACTGGAGGCTGAGTCTATAGCCAGTACAGAGAGTTTTACTGGAGGCTGAGCCTATTGCCAGTACAGAGAGTTTTACTGGAGGCTGAGCCTATTGCCAGTACAGAGAGTTTTACTGGAGGCTGCACCTATAGCCAGTACAGAGAGTTTTACTGGAGGCTGCACCTATAGCCAGTACAGAGAGTTTCACTGGAGGGTGAGCCTATAGCCAGTACAGAGTGTTTTACTGGAGGGTGAGCCTATAGCCAGTACAGAGAGTTTCACTGGAAGCTGAGCCTATACCCAGTACAGAGAGTTTTACTGGAGGCTGAGCCTATACCCAGTACAGAGAGTTTTACTGGAGGCTGAGTCTATAGCCAGTACAGAGAGTTTTACTGGAGGCTGAGCCTATACCCAGTACAGAGAGTTTTACTGGAGGCTGAGCCTATACCCAGTACAGAGAGTTTTACTGGAGGCTGAGCCTATAGCCAGTACAGAGAGTTTCACTGGAGGGTGAGCCTATAGCCAGTACAGAGTGTTTTACTGGAGGGTGAGCCTATAGCCAGTACAGAGAGTTTTACTGGAGGCTGAGTCTATAGCCAGTACAGAGTGTTTTACTGGAGGCTGAGCCAACCGCGCTGCACTGCATTGTTTCCCGTCTTCCCCCTCAGTCAAATCCTGAATGGAGGCTTTATGTTATGGAGGCGTAATGTGACATCCTTGCACACACCGTTACCGTGGCAACTGCCAACAAGGCTCCTTCATAAGCCCTTTTCACAGCAACCGTTTTGAGGTGGTAAAGCAGGAAGTAAAGCAGGTGTAACCAATAACATTAATGAGGGCCCTGGCACTCCTAAATGGAATGGAATTGGTTACAGCCTGCTTTACTTCCTGCATTACCACCTCAAAACGGTTGCTGTGAAAAGGGTCCATACCAGCCCGTTGTTTTAAATGGTATCACAAGATGGAGACAAAATCCCTTCCAGGGCTGTTTATGCAAATGTACTTGCACACGTTCACCAACACAATACACAACACGAGTCAACAATGTGGTTTGCGATGTGGTGGTTTGTGGTAAACAGGTGAATTGTTTGGTCAGTGCAGCACAGCCCGACACCCCATCTCACCTCTAATGACTGGTGTAGGGACAAATATCAATCACATCTTATGAATCAATCATCACAGTCACTGCGTCCTAGGCCTCCGCGCCACTGCCTATCCCATCATGCTGTGCATACACCGTTATTCACTTCTCCCCGACAATGAACTGTTCGCCTCATGAAATCACATCTGGTCATCAACTGCTGTCAGCGCTCAAATTAAAAGGCCTGCATTACACGAAGGGGGGAAAAACAAGTGTTTTCAGACCGCGTCCCCCTTTTCTCTTCTATTGACCTTTTTCACAGCAGCCATGTTATGTCTCAAAACATGGTTTCACTTTCAATCCATTTAGGTATTGCAGTGCTGGGGCCCTCATTCATGTTTTGGTTGCCCCTGTGGTTACCCTGCCTTTGAAAATGGCTGCTGTGAAAAAGGCCCATTGTACTTGGCCAACTCCCCCTGCTGTCCCGGTCGTTGTAGACTAGCACATGCTTCCTCCGATACATGTGCAGTCGCCAGCTGCTTCTTTTCACCTGACAGCGAGGAGTTTCACCAGCAGGACATAGTACTATTCCCCCCAGTTCTCCTCCCCCCGGACAGATGCCCCGACCGACCAGATTGATTGATTGATATCTTTATTGACAACACAACAGCACACACACATCTGTCAAAAGGACAAAGCACAAGAAAGCCAGAGGGCTTATTTCCATTGTGGTCCCAGAGGAGGCACTAGACTAGGAGACATCCCCTTAGCCCACATTCAGACACAATCCATCGAGACGTATTGTAGTCCGGCTGTAGTACGTCGCGGTGGGCGGATCTCACTTCACCCCCCCTTTCTGACTTCTCCCATTCAAAACAAGCATGTGTGCGAGCGAACCAGGAAAAGATGTTTTTAAAAGGCTGTAGTGTGCTATTTTATAGCTTTAGTTTAATTTCTCTCTTTTTTTTCATTGACAAACTAACCAGAGGATTTTTATTGTGAAGAACAGATATACAGTTGTGATTTTTGAGAGAGAGAGAGAGAGAGAGAGAAGAGGAGAGGAGAGGAGAAGGGAAGAAAAGAGAAGAGAAGAGAAGAGAAGAGAAGAGAAGAGAAGAGAAGAGAAGAGAAGAGAAGAGAAGAGAAGAGTGAAACAGAGCAGAGCTGTGTGTGGAGCGTGACGTACTAGGGTTGAATCTCCCCAAAGTTGGATCGCGCTGAGCTCTCTCGCCGTACGACCTCTGCACGTTTTTCACGCATAACCCTGCGTTGCCCACTGCCGGAGCCTGTCAGACTTTGACTATGACATTGACTATGAATGGAGCGCGGGGGGGGATCCGGGCGACAGATCCTGTGTGAATCTGGCATTAATCCAGCTTCCCACCCGCAGACACGGCCAATTGTGCCTGTATGGACGGCCGATCAAGCTGGAGGTAACACGGGGGCTTGAACCTGTGACCCTCTTGTTGGTAGGCAGGGAATCCACCACTGCACTACCCAGACAAGGGAAACCAAAAACTGAATCAGCCCACTCAATATATACATGTAAATATTTTCCCAAATATCAACTTGACAGACATAATTGAGGCTAAATTGAGGCTTTTAAAGCAACAGATCTAGAGACTGTCTCTCTGTCTGACTAGCCTCTCTCTTCCTTTTTGATGCCATCTTCCCTTTAAATGCATAATCAATCAAATACTGCAAATGTTAAAGTCCCTGGAAACCAGAAATATTTTTTTATTATTTAGCATTTTGAGTTCATCACATCACAGGAACCTATGTTAATAAGCCACCAGCCAAATTTGAACGATGATGAACGTCGCAAAGTATATAAATTTAGGTTTGACAGTCATGGCAAAAGTCATGAGAATCAATTAGATTTTAGAGTGTATTTTCTCCCGCGGACTGTGTGGGCGTGTCCCGTCTGCAGCAGGTCTCCTCTCTCTCTCAGAGGAGGAGACCTGCTGGAGGAGACCTGCTCGGAGGAGACCTCTCTCTCCGTTAACAGAGACAGAGAGAGAGAAGGAGAGAGAGAGAGGAGGGAAGAGAGATGGAGTGTGTGTGTGTGTGTGTGTGTGTTCGCGCGTTGCTCGGCGCATAGCACAGACAGAGAGGGAGAGATCTCTGCCGCTGCGCTACTGTGTGTGTGTCAGTGTGTGTGTGCGCGCATGCGTGTGTGATTCGATTAAATCTTATGACGTGATAAGATCATGCATTTTAGCACCGCGCGCACCGGTCTCTTCAATGAGGAAATGGAAATCCAGACCTTGTAGAAAAGTGTCGATTTTTGGGGTTAGGATTGAAAGTAATGTCAATTCATTTCTGAGGCACACAATTACTCACATAAGACCCTAAATTTAATAGTTAGAAGGTTTTTGTGGATTTTGGTTTCCAGGGACTTTAAGCCATGCATTACTGAATCTGAAATAAGAAATTAGTATGATTAGATGCACTACAAATTATAATTTTTTAGTGATGTTTTCCTTTTTGTTATTGAAATTATCCATCATTCATTCATTATAGACTATTTCAGAGAAATAGAATCGGCAAGAACACACTCAACCCCCACTCCTTTGTTTCATAGCTCTGCCCTCCTGTGTCTCTCTCATCTTTCCTTTTCCATGTTGGCCACAACAATTTGATTACTTTCCCCAGTAACGACGAGTGTAACGGATTACAATTTGATTACTTTCTCCAGTAATGAGGAGTGTAAGGGATTATAATGTAATTACTTTCCCCAATAATGAGGAGTGTAAGGGATTACAATTTGATTACTTTCCCCAGTAATGAGGAGTGTAAGGGATTACAATTGGATTACTTTCCCCAGTAATAATGAGGAGTGTAAGGGATTACAATTTGATTACTTTCCCCAGTAATGAGGAGTGTAAGGGATTACAATTTCCAAAACAGTCATTATCTCTTACATGGCTAAATAGCCAGCAGCTGGCACAATTGGACAACCGTTATGACAGCTACATAAAACAGATGGTGGTTATTTCTAAATGTGCTAATGTGAGAGAATGTCCCCATGTCCTTCCGGCAGGTAGAAATAGTCTGGACATTTAGGACAGACCATGGAGACATCTCAATGAAATCAGGCAGGATGCGATTTCAATAAGGAGCTTTCAGTACAGACCTCAGTCCCTTCTCCCCCGCATGCTGCATCTCTTTCTTTTTGTCTCTGTCTCAATCTCTGTCATTTTTGTTGTTGCCCATTACTCTGTTCAGGGTCCAAAATTAACTCTTTTTTTTGCCCACCGGCCAAATGGCTAGTGGATGTTCAAATTTGACCTGCCACTCATATATACACGCCTTCCCCCCCTTGTGCGCATGTAGGGTCTAATGGGATGCCGGGGACGTTAAGCTGTAGAATAGCTAGATTTTGTCTGGTTAAAATCTGCTCTTGCCTACTTTGTGATTTCCGCTATGTCTTATATAAGTTTGTTACATTTTGTTCATTGATTGTGTTTTTGGTTCAATCTAGCTCGACACAAAGTCCTCTCTGCAAAGTCCTCTAAGACATGCTTGTGAATTAGGGTTATATATAAATAAACAAAGATGAACTTGAGCTCACTACTGAAGGAGAAGGCAACAGTTCAAGTGTGTGCGTGCGGGTGTGTCAGTGTTAATTTCGTTGACGAAAACATTTACCGTAGTCAACATCCCTTTTTTCGTGACAAAAACTAAAACTATAAAACTAAAACTATGAAAGATACACACATGACTAAAATGTGACTCAAACTAATAAGTATTTTAGTCTAAAGACTAAGACTAACTCTAAATCTAAAATAGCTGGCAAAATTAACACTGATGGGAGAGTCTAAGCTAGAGCTATCAAACTGGTAAGGAATCTGGATATTACAGAAATGTGTTAAGAGTTAAATGTTGCTTTAAGAAATTTCAACACTTGATACAACCTGTCAACCTTGATTCCAATTTCTAATACCTGTATTGGCCTAATTTAATTAGTTTAATGACAGAAAACATTTTGACTAAAAGTAATGACTTTTCGTTGACTAAAACGTTTTGCATTGTTGTCGACTAAAAATATCAAGGATAGAAATGAATAAAATGTGACTAAAACCAATAAGCGTTTTCGTATAAAGGCTAAATCTAAAATAGCTGCCAAAATTAACACTGGTGTGTGTGTGTGTGTGTGTGTGTGTGCGTGTGCGCGTGCGTGGAGGCCTTGGTTCTAGCATGTAATGTGTGAAGTGCATAGCGCATCTGAACAAACAAAACACTTGTTGCCTTCATTGGAGGACCAGGGACAGCGAGTTCAGTACGTCTTGTTCACAACACGAGCTGTTCTCTCCCAGACTGTAGGGAATAGTTTGACACTTACAATAACCATTACTCTATTTGCTGACTGGGGCGTGTGTATTCTCAATTTGTGAGTTTGTGAGTATATCCTTTAAAATGGTCTAACCATTCATTATCTCTCCACAGTCTCATTCCTTTTCTTGCCATCTCTCTCTCTCTCTCGCATTCTGTGTCTGGGATGTCACACGCTGCCAGCGCATGCTGCCAGCGCATGCTGCCAGCGCACGCTCACGCCCTCTATCTGAGATATGTGGACGGGTGAGCAATCGATGACTGAGACAAGAGAATGAGTGACAGCTCGGAAAGACCAATCATCCAACTCAGTCTGCAATGTCACCACGCACACACACACACATGGCACCCCTCCGTGCTGCTGCTGACCTAATTCACAGACAACACGGAGCGTTAGGTGTAAAATTGAAAACAACATGGCTGACTCGCCATTTGGAATCCTGAGCAATTTGATTTGTTCTAATCTAATGGAATGAGAATAACTAAGTGGATTTAACTCCCTGGATGTGTGTGTGTGTTACTGGCTGTTGTTTGTTTGGAATATAGGGACAACCACTCTGACCTCAGTTGGCCCTCACGCTCACCAAGATCTAGGCCAGGCCTTAAACCAATTACTACGGTTGACTGTCGCAATCACAAACAATCAGATGCAAAATCATACGAGCCACGACGTCTGTGGCTCAGCGAGGCAGGATGTTGCTGGAAGACGGCACTTGTTATTGTTTTAGAAAAATTACGCTCCTGTGCTCCTTCTGCTATTGTTAACTTGCATATTAATCTTGTCCTCATCTTGGAGTCATTTGAATCATTTTTGAAAGCAAAAATAAAATTTGCCGACTTCGCTGGCTGTCAAACTTTCAACTCTCCTGCTCCAAACTCATGTTTGCCGTGAACAAGTTGCGGAATGAAATACGCCACGCGTCTCTTGTGATTGGTTCACTTGCTGTACGTGAGTCTCTTGTGATTGGTTCACTTGCTCTATGTGAAAGCACCTTAAATAAGGCTGGAAATTACTCCATCAAGCTTTCCTGGAACAGGGGCTCTAGCTCCTGATCGCACATGACCACGACAAGCAGAATGTCTGAGTGAAGCTGCATGGGGAAAGGACAGAAAATACAATGAATCAGGGGAGTGTCTTACCATGTGGCTCTGTTGGGATTGGGTGGCACCGTACATTGTGATGCCATTGGTTGGTGGTGCCAGTTGAGGTGCATCTGATTGGACGAACCCCCGTCTATCAATGAGACTAGACAGAGAGAAAAAAAGAGAGAAGGCGTTTTTTGGGGCATTCACAGGCATCAGACAGCAAAGATTATTAATAACCTGCAGGAGTGAATTCTAACAAGATTTTTAGCTGTGACCAGCAGCTCTATAGATCACTCTGTCTGTGACCAGCAGCTCTATAGATCACTCTGTCTGTGTCCAGCAGCTCTATAGATCACTCTGTCTGTGACCAGCAGCTCTATAGATCACTCTGTCTGTGACCAGCAGCTCTATAGATCACTCTGTCAGTGTCCAGCAGCTCTATAGATCACTCTGTCTGTGACCAGCAGCTCTATAGATCACTCTGTCTGTGTCCAGCAGCTCTATAGATCACTCTGTCTGTGACCAGCAGCTCTATAGATCACTCTGTCTGTGTCCAGCAGCTCTATAGATCACTCTGTCTGTGACCAGCAGCTCTATAGAGCACTCTGTCTGTGACCAGCAGCTCTATAGATCACTCTGTCTGTGACCAGCAGCTCTATAGATCACTCTGTCTGTGTCCAGCAGCTCTATAGATCACTCTGTCTGTGACCAGCAGCTCTATAGATCACTCTGTCTGTGACCAGCAGCTCTATAGATCACTCTGTCTGTGTCCAGCAGCTCTATAGAGCACTCTGTCTGTGACCAGCAGCTCTATAGATCACTCTGTCTGTGACCAGCAGCTCTATAGATCACTCTGTCTGTGACCAGCAGCTCTATAGATCACTCTGTCTGTGACCAGCAGCTCTATAGATCACTCTGTCTGTGACCAGCAGCTCTATAGATCACTCTGTCTGTGACCAGCAGCTCTATAGATCACTCTGTCTGTGACCAGCAGCTCTATAGATCACTCTGTCTGTGACCAGCAGCTCTATTCACCTTGTTGTCCTGCCCACTTTTTCTCTTCCATGTCTGACGCAATTGTAGTTGTTCTTCCGGTTCAGCGTGCCAGCCGGCCGGTTGCATTGTAAACATCGATAAACTGTAAACTATGAATGAAGTTTGGCAACATTCAGCAGCTACACTGCAGCGAGTGTGGCCAACTTCAGTTACATGCTCATAGCATTAGTGCTGCAAGGAGCTGATGGCTATGCCGGGTGGTCGACATAACGTTAGTTACAATTAAGCACGTCGACAGTGTTTTCTCACTGCCAGTAGGGGCTGACGGATACTAGCTAGTCCGACCGGTCACAGCCAGCGCTCGTCACTGCTCCTTAAAAATGTCCAAATAGGCGTTTTTCTGATAAACTGGTCACATTTGGATGTTATGTTCTCATCCAAAAAAAATTTTTAACTTTAAAACTGTTTTTTTTTGCTTGAAAACAGCTTTTTGGCAAGTCTAAAAATGATAAAGGTAGGAGTAATCTACTTCCGGGTCAAAAAACTGAATAACGATTACAAGATGACGTATGCAGAAGCCTCCTGATATGGGCAAATGATAAGGTGAATAAAGCGCTCTGTCCATCCACCCTTTGGCGGCCACAGCTTTCGCCCTAGGATGACATTTGGGATGGAGGTTGTGTGTGTGTTTGTGTTCATGGCATGCCAATTGGCTAAAGGGGGTAAGCAAATTTCAAAATGCAAGGTGGCAGAGGCAGAAGAGGGTGGGCTGCCCCTGGCATCCTGCAGTTAGGAAATTCACATAATGTGTGGTCGCAGCTGTTGCGAATTCGCACTTGTTTAAGTGATTCCTTTGGAGCACTGCAAGGCCTTCAAGTGGAGACTTACAAATGAAATAGCCATGTACTTTGACTGACTGTGATAGCAGGCTAATAACCATACCCAGCCAGGTTAAGTCAATGATAAGGGAGGGATTAGCAGAGTACAAATTACCTTGTGTGTCAATGACACCCAACACTACGCTGCAAAAACACATAGTTCATAGTGTGTGTGTGTGTGTGTGTGTGCTGAATGTTATGCATGTACAAGGCTCATCATATTCAAGCCATGTACATGCATAAGATACAGTGCATACACATGCATTTTTCCACTTGCTCTCGTACACACACACACACACACACACACACACACACACACACACACACACACACACACTCACACAACGTAGTAATCAATCAGTGAGGTCGTGCAGTGGAGTGAATCATTATTTCGGTGGCATCATTAATGCAGCAGGACTCTGATACGGCTGGTTAGGCAACAACCTGCTGAGCGAAACACTTTGTATACGTGCATACATGTGTGTGTGTGAGTGTGTGTGGCCGACCGTGTCTGATAGCAGCCATTCATCACCTAGATAAAGGCTGATCTGAGACAAAGCAGTCTCCAGTACACACACACACACAGACACACACACACACACACATACACACACACAGGCAGTGAAGGTGTTTAGCGGTGTGAGGGGGCTAATCAGTAACCCAGAGGCCTGTTGACAGTGTGGCTCCAGTGGGACGAAGCGGGTCACAACAAGCACAGGAGAGAAAGTCCAGGAACCTATAGCACTGGCTGGTAGGGCTGAACCTATAGCACTGGCTGGTAGGGCTGAACCTATAGCACTGGCTGGTAGGGCTGAACCTACAGCACTGGCTGGTAGGGCTGAACCTACAGCACTGGCTGGTAGGGCTGAACCTACAGCACTGGCTGGTAGGGCTGAACCTACAGCACTGGCTGGTAGGGCTGAGCTACAGCACTGGCTGGTAGGGCTGAACCTACAGCACTGGCTGGTAGGGCTGAACCTACAGCACTGGCTGGTAGGGCTGAGCTACAGCACTGGCTGGTAGGGCTGAACCTACAGCACTGGCTGGTAGGGCTGAGCTACAGCACTGGCTGGTAGGGCTGAACCTACAGCACTGGCTGGTAGGGCTGAGCTACAGCACTGGCTGGTAGGGCTGAACCTACAGCACTGGCTGGTAGGACTGAACATACAGCACTGGCTGGTAGGGCTGAACCTACAGCACTGGCTGGTAGGGCTGAACCTACAGCACTGGCTGGTAGGGCTGAACCTACAGCACTGGCTGGTAGGGCTGAGCCTAGTGCTGGTAGGGCTGAACCTATAGCACTGGCTGGTAGGGCTGAACCTACAGCACTGGCTGGTAGGGCTGAACCTAGTGCTGGTAGGGCTGGACCTATAGCACTGGCTGGTAGGACTGAACCTACAGCACTGGCTGGTAGGACTGAACCTACAGCACTGGCTGGTAGGGCTGAACCTACAGCACTGGCTGGTAGGGCTGAACCTAGTGCTGGTAGGGCTGAACCTATAGCACTGGCTGGTAGGACTGAACCTACAGCACTGGCTGGTAGGACTGAACCTACAGCACTGGCTGGTAGGGCTGAACCTACAGCACTGGCTGGTAGGGCTGAACCTAGTGCTGGTAGGGCTGAACCTATAGCACTGGCTGGTAGGGCTGAACCTATAGCACTGGCTGGTAGGACTGAACCTATAGCACTGGCTGGTAGGGCTGAACTACAGCACTGGCTGGTAGGACTGAACCTACAGCACTGGCTGGTAGGGCTGAACCTATAGCACTGGCTGGTAGGACTGAACCTACAGCACTGGCTGGTAGGGCTGAACCTATAGCACTGGCTGGTAGGACTGAACCTATAGCACTGGCTGGTAGGGCTGAACCTATAGCACTGGCTGGTAGGACTGAACCTACAGCACTGGCTGGTAGGACTGAGCTACAGCACTGGCTGGTAGGACTGAACCTATAGCACTGGCTGGTAGGGCTGAGCTACAGCACTGGCTGGTAGGACTGAACCTATAGCACTGGCTGGTAGGGCTGAACCTATAGCACTGGCTGGTAGGACTGAACCTACAGCACTGGCTGGTAGGGCTGAGCTACAGCACTGGCTGGTAGGACTGAACCTATAGCACTGGCTGGTAGGGCTGAGCTACAGCACTGGCTGGTAGGACTGAACCTACAGCACTGGCTGGTAGAGCTGAACCTACAGCACTGGCTGGTAGGGCTGAGCTACAGCACTGGCTGGTAGGACTGAACATACAGCACTGGCTGGTAGGGCTGAGCTACAGCACTGGCTGGTAGGGCTGAGCTACAGCACTGGCTGGTAGGACTGAACATACAGCACTGGCTGGTAGGGCTGAGCTACAGCACTGGCTGGTAGGGCTGAACCTACAGCACTGGCTGGTAGGGCTGAACCTATAGCACTGGCTGGTAGGGCTGAACCTACAGCACTGGCTGGTAGAGCTGAACCTACAGCACTGGCTGGTAGGGTTGGGTATCGTTTCAACAATTACGATACAAGCAGCCTTAAAGTGACACCCATACCAATAGAGTACTTCATTCAATAGCCTTTTTTTGACATACTTTTGAACGTATTGGTGGCATCTCAGCAGCTCAACTGCCAACTCCATCACACATTACGCTCGACTTCATCACCACACACTGTAGCTGTGTGTTGTAGCTGCTGGGTAGTAGTGGGCCAATCACAAGTCGCTCGAAGAATGCTTGCGGTGATTGGCTGTGAGCAGAACCATACAAAGAGAAAAAAAATCTAGATCTGTGTAGAAAAAGGATGGAATGCAGGTATCGTTTGACGAGAGTAGTTTTGTTACTACTTACTTGGTACTGGGTTATTTTAGTCAGCCCTTCTGGCTTGTATTGCTGGTGGAAATGAATACTGGAACTTCTGCAAAATGTGGTTAGTGGGAAATGAGCGTTTTCTGCACAAAAACATGTAGGCTGACGCATTCGGGCTCGTGGTGAGTCAAGGTCTCAGCAGGGAATGAATGGCAAGAACGTTCTGTCCGAGTGTGTGTGTGTGTGTGTGTGTATAAGAGACAATGTTGTTTGCATAGTCCTAGGCTGAGGTGAAACATTCCTTCGTCATTGGTGGACCCAGCTGTGGAAGGCCTGTGGCCTGTGGCCGGCACACACACACACACACACACACACACACACACACACACATGCCCAGATGGCAGCCACCTGCGGGTTGAGGACTTTCCTCTGCCACCCACCGGAGTTAATTACTGGTGAGTAATGTTTCTGTGATGGCCAGAGCGCAGTCCATCCAAACACAGGGACAGACTAAAAGCCTCCATAGGCCCCTTTCACAGCAACCGTTTTGAGGTGGTAAAACGGTTAGGTGGAAGTAAAGCAGGTGTAACCAGTAACATTAACTCATTGAGTGCCAATGACGACTAAAGTCGTCAATTCAAATAGTAACGTAGAGTGCCAATGACGACTAAAGTCGTCAATTGCGTTTTTTGACGGTGGGACGTGGATCAAAGCCTGATGCATCTCCTGTAAAAATATGGGGGATGTTGAAGGTGTATAAGCTATTTTACGGACCCATTAGGTGGCGACAGTGCTCTCCAAATTAGAGAAAGGTGAGGAAAAAAACAGAGAAGAAGCCGTGGGCACACGGAAACCGATGCATGCTGTAACGTTAGCTGTGCCTGTGAACAGCAGCCAATCTGCTCCCACAATTGAGCCTTTCTGTCTGTTGCGATAGCCCCTCCACATGATTAGTTGCCAGAAAAGGAGTACCCGTCACCAGCGTCTTTCTGAAAAGATAAATTATTCTCAGTTGGAAGCGCTGGGAGCCGGCGACAAAAACGGCGGAGCGCTGTGAAAATAGGCTGGGTGCAGCCAGCGCACTTTGAAACGTGCAGCGGAAAATTCAGAGCAGAGAGCCACCAGAGACACTCCCACGGAGGAGGGGTTTGCAGTTGAGGGGGGTGGGGCACGCAGGGCACCATACAACACCGACCCAGACAGCAGGCTCGATGGACAGATTGGCAAACACAAGCTAGAATATCTGATGCCCACCAGCAGTAAATCAAGACCAGCAAGAAGGTGTAGGGTCTGCGCACGCAGGGGCCAGCGCTGCTGGTTGCAGCTAAAAAATATTATTTTCTCATCAAAATTCCTTTGTTTTCGCTGTTTTATTGAAGGAAATTATTTTCTGATGTAGGTGTCACTACAACAGAAAATATTAGCTTCAGAGTCAGTGATGTGCTTGAAATGCTTAATTTCACAAAAGGCTCATTATCTCAGCTTCTAGTTTGAAACGTCTGTTTTTGCTGAAACCAACCTATCTAATACTGCTGATAACTAAAGAACGGAAAATGATATCAATAAACTTTTTTTTGCTGATGATACAAGATAGTCTCATCGTTCTTTGGGCGTGTTCTGTGTTTACATAGTAATATCACACAATATTCTGTGGGTCTTGAGAAATCACTGAAAACGCTCTGAAAGGGCTGGCACTGGGAGCATCCGTTTTCCAAAAGTGGCTGGCACTCAATGAGTTAATGAGGGCCCTGGCACTGGAACACCTAAATGGAATGGAACCGTCATTAATGGTATTGGTTACACTTGCTGTACTTCCTGCTTTACTACCTCAAAACAGTTGCTGTGAAATGAGCCCCATTGTTGCTCTTCTCGAGTGTGCATCATCTATGCGTGCATTGAAATTGAGAAGAGACTGTGGGTGTGTGCTGCTGAATTGGAGAGTAGTAAGACTCTGTTTGTGTTGATGTGTCTCAATCCTTCTCTATGTATTTCACCATTAAGCAAGTGTCGACGCTGCCAGTTTAAGGCTGTGCGCTGTGTGACGTGTTGACAGCGTCAGGGCGAGGGTTGTCTCGTCAAAGTGGGCAGAGTGGCCGGGAAAGATAAGAGGAGATAGTGGGTATCTACGGCCAGTGGGTAACCATGGAGACACCATCAAGTACATGACGGAAGACATGTAGCAGGGCATTTATAGGCTGAAAGAAAGAGACGTTTTAAAGTGGACGGCCTCACAAACTACCGCTTCATGAGACATACAGTCACATGGATATGAGAATGTTGGCCTGTATTTTCTCTGGATTCACACGAACAGCAGGAGTGTGAAATCTAATACATCTACCAAAACTTTGATCTGGGATTGGGTTAAAATAGGCTTGAAATATGCTTTCCACTCTTGCAGTATCTTAGCAGCTATGTATAGAGAAACGGCTGCAGGCAGGCTTATTTCAAAGCTGCTCTCCCCACATCAAAAGGAGTCTGGGCTAACCGTTCTAATTTAGCCCTGGGACAAAAGAGGAAATGACACGGGGGGAAAACAGGTGCCCAAGTACACTGAAGATGAACAATTAATGGATGAGTTTTCTCATTAAGAGAATGACAGTGAATGTTATTGGCTCATATGTCATCATCTGGGAATCCATATTAAACCAATACACTTACACATGTTCACACCTTCCATACCTGGGTGGCAGAGGTCCACACAGCGCTGCACAGCAGTTGGTCAATATATTGCCATGGCTGTAGGGGTTATAGTTGTCCTTCCCTCTTTTAGAAGACCACGAACCTTTTATCTGGAGAAGACCACACATTAACGTCATCAGCTAGTTATAACAGAGATGGGTAACTACTTCAAGCATTATCCTGGGAGACAAAAACAGAATATTGTTTTTGTGCCAGAGATTATTACGTTTTGCACACTGTGACTAATCCACTGTGACTAATCCATCGCCCAAAACATCTGTGGCCAGTACGGGGATCGAACCCGCGACCTTGGCGTTATTAGCACCACGCTCTAACCAACTGAGCTAACCGGCCCTGTTGAAATGTGACCCTCATCTGTCTCACTGAGGGGAGTGTGCTCTGCTGCCAGAGCTAATAATGACCATGCCATAGGAGAACAGCAGCATGAAGAGCGAAGGAGGCAAAGGCAGCGAGAGTAGAAGAGTATCATTTATCTCAACATTTCAGCCTCCGTTTTTCTGAAGTTGGGAGTTTTCTTCAGTATTGCTGCCTGTACAGAAGTACAGAGACAGGTTTTGGCTCTTATGTACCCACTTAAATTCAGTCTTGTGAACCTGGAATTGTGATCTGAGGCAGAGGAAACAGACACACTACTGTGTGTGTGTGTGTGTGTGTGTGTGTGTGTGTGTGTGTGTGTGTGTGTGTGTGTGTGTGTGTGTGTGAGAGAGAGAGAGAGAGAGAGAAAGAGAGAGAGAGAGAGGTGGGGAGGTGTAGCACACACACTGGTAGATTACAAAGGACAATTTAAACAACTTGGGGCAAACCCTGTAAACGAATGGATTTACAGTATGCAACTATGCATTACTAAGGCCAATCCAATTGGTATGTGTGAGACTAATCCCTATGTAGTATACACATTTCTATACTTATATCGGTCTATACAGTATACTGTATGTGTGTCCATACTCACATCTTCATTGGTGGTCTGGTTGGAGCTGATCAGGTAGGTATGGAAGCCTGAGAGGCCCACTATGGACCAGACTGAGAAGAAACACACCACCACCTCCAGCACAGTGACCACAAGTCAAGGAACATCTGGCTTTCATCCACCTTTTCATTCAGCAAAGCAGGCGACAATATGACACACACACACACGCTCACACACACACACACGCTCACACACACACACACACACACACACACACACACACACACACACACACACACACACACGGGTGGACCGAGAATGAATGGCGCTCTACCAACAGCTAGCATATTTGACCTATAGCCTGAGGGCTGAACACAATGCTGATCATCATTTCTGCTCCACATAAGCTGCAGAGGATATGGATACTGTACAAGATGCATCCATCCATCGATAGTAATCTTATGATCAATTTGAACAACTATGCTAATATCATAGCAAACATGTAACTATATATTAGGAATAGAATATTTATTATAGATGTAAAATCAGTCATCATCCATGAATAAGAATATGGTCATTATAAAGTCTATTGATTATCACACAGCATATATAGTTAGCACCCGGCTACGTCCTGACTTGTTACTGTGGTCTGAGGTAGAGAAGATAGTTTATTTTATCGAACTCACAGTCCCCTGGGAAGATCGAGTTGAGGAGGCTTATGAGCGCAAGAAAGCTAGGTATGCTGAAATGGCAGCAGAGGCAGAGCAGCGAGGTTGGCGGGCTCGAGTGTGGCCTGTAGAGGTGGGCTGCCGTGGTTTTGTGGCAAAGTCCGTTATTGCCCTACTAACTTGGGCATTCGGTTACCGGTTAGCAACATGTCTCAGGCAGCAGAACGAGCAAGTGAATGGCTGTGGCTAAGGAGGAAATATGCTAGCTGGGGAGCTCACTAAGGTAAGATTGATGGTTTGTTGTTGGTCATGATTGACGGTCCGCATCAACAGGGCTGAATCATTGACAGTGGTGGTGTAGTTAGGAATGTCATACCGAACCGACCTGGATAGCTAGGCTTAGATAGTGAGGTAATATGCAGTTGTGCGGTGGTAGCATGGAGGGGTTTCCAGGACACTGGATTACACCGTTAAGCCTTCTTGAGGTGTCGTGGGCCTAACTTAACGAAACATCGGTGAAGGAAGGTGCCCACTTGAAAACCCCAATGACATGCTTCATACTGCTGTTGGCTAGGGTAGGTAACTGGTGATTTGTGTCTTGTTTATTAGTTTGTTAGCCTGGCTCCTCCAGTCTGCATGTCCAAGTGTCCGTGGGCAAGATACTGAACCCCAAATTACTCCCGATGGCTGTGCCAGCACCCTGCGTGGTACAGTAGCTTGCCACTATGGGTGTATGAATGGGTGAATGTACCTACTCATTTGTAAAGCGCTTTGGATAAAAGCGCCATATAAATGTGGGCCATTTACCATCATTACAGACAACATACAGTACAAAGATAAGCGTGTAGGAGACAGGCTGAGAGACAGTCTGCTCATAAGTCCATTCATCACTCTGCACAACAGCATTTGGAAAATCAAAACGTGACCTCACTCAGCTTTGCTCTCTCTTAACCTACCTCTTCTTTTTCTCTCTTCACAATCTCTCCCTCCTTAGCAAGGACAAAGCATGTCATCATTTCACCTACTATAAACAACAAAGCATGTCATCATTTCACCTACTATAAACAACAAAGCATGTCATCATTTCACCTACTATAAACAACAAAGCATGTCATCATCATTTCACCTACTATAAATGACTGCTGCGATGCTATCGACTCTAATTCTCCTTTATTAAGGCTCTGTAGGACACTGCCGCCGTTATCAGCTTGGCTCTGCACTCATTTCTATACCAGAATAATGGTTATCTTGCTCAGCCATAGAGAGAAAGAGAGAGAGAGAGAGAGAGAGAGAGAGAGAGAAAGAGAGAGAGACATTTCCCTGTGCTTTCAATTTAATTTGCGACTCAGAGAAATAGTCTGTTGGGGAGATGACATTAAAATTGTGATATACTGTAGGTTCACTGCCTCCTACCTCAATTGCCTGGTTTTATAGCTAAAAGCTGAGGTTAAATAGCATGGCCCCCGAACATTACTGAAATGTCAAAATAAAAGGTTTTGACTGGTGTAAATTTGGCTCATTGATGCCGTGTTGAATAAGCTGATTTATAGTTTATTTGTAACAGGTGTAGCTTAAGGCGCCGTGTACACACTCTGCATCTATCACACACGCAATCACACATGCAGATCAAATGGCACTCGCACATCACTGCTGAAGAGGGAGGTGAGATGAAATCAAAGAAAGATTGAACCAATAGACCGGGACAGAGAGGGGAGCTGCCTTGCATGCTGTGTAAGCCTGATAGAACAGGACTAATAATCAGGCACAAAGCATAAAATGGCCACAGGGCAATAGATGGATGGAAAGGCTTTGAAAAGGTGTCGTCTGAATGAGTTGTGACCCATGAGCCCTTGTTGTGACCCATGAGCCCTTGCCGTCAGCACTTGTCTGTGTCAAGTATAGTATTAACACTGTAGTGGCATTGCCACACACGGCCCGTTTCTCTGTGCAGGCTGTGGACTTACAGGCGGGAATCACTAGGCACCTCACGATTCGATTCAGAGGGCTATGATGTGATGATCAATGGTTATCCATGCATCTTGATGCAGGCGTCGTGTTATGCAACTATTTCATTAAAAATATTTTTTTATCCTTATAGAAAGGTTTCCCCTCAATTCTGACGCACACAATACTATGGCAGTGTGTTTATGTGGACAGACACAGCCCCAGGTGTTAAGACATTGTTTTGTTGTGTTCTGTGTTTATGTGGTCGAGTGAGCTTGACAATACATGGGGAGAGCGCCAGAAAACCGTTGAAACACAGGGATTAAACTTTTTTTCTGATAGTTTCAGAGCGGTTATGTTATAAAGGCACAAATAAACACACACCTACCTCCAAACCATGGAGATATAAGGTCCAAACAGCTGTTTGGAGAGTTCTGGGAAGGTGCTGCACTTCCTTGTTTAGTCCGCTCTGACTCCAATGTGCTGAGCTGATCCCTCTGAGAACATCTTAGCGATGCTATTGGCTGGGCTGTTGCCCTGTGAGCGATGTTATTGGCTGGGCCCCCTGTGGGAGCTCTACAATGCCTCCGCCTGAAAACATCCCGGCCACAGCCAAACAAATGTAAATAGCACCAAAATCAGGCAGGGGGGCAGCGTCTGTCCATAAACACACTGCCACAGTATTGTGTGTGAGAGAATTTATGTTTTTGAAGGGAAACTTTCTATAAGGATAAAATAAATATTTTTTAAATTAAATCGTTGCCTACTATACCTTTAAGGCCCAATTATGCTCAACGTTAAATACAGATATGCATACGGACGGAGCTTTCTGTCCATACTCAATGGAGCAGTACCACACACACACTCACACATCTGACTCTCTACTGCCCACTAGTGGCTGTATTGCTTAACATGATACCAACGTGAAAGACGCATAGAATTATGTGGGCAGTGACATTTACATCGTTTGGAATGGACTCATTTATTTTTAAAATGTGAATGTCGTCCAGATTACGGAGCAGCCGGACAGACAGAGCAGAGCTTTTCCTCACAGTGCAGAAAGTGTCACAGTCTGTTGTGCGGTGGACATTTCTACAGGCTGCAACATTAAACAAACGCACAATTAAATGACACAGTTTCAGTTCGTTCAAGTGAATTTCACTTTAAGTTAAGTTATCCTTTATTTATCCCCATGGGGAAATTAATCCTCTGCATTTGACCCATCCTCTAGTACCTAGTTCCTCATTGCGCGGCTCGCGAGACGCTGGCGGCTCTCGAAGCTTTAGTTGGCGGCTCTAAGAAATTGAAAAAAAAAATATATATATATATTTTTTTTTTCCCCCTGCTCTCCCCAAAATTTCAATAAACCTTTATGGCATATTATTACAATACAACAATACTGGTGTTGACAGTAATAGAAGGTCCCAAATCATTCAAAACAATAAGCATTTTGCTTTTAGGAGTATTGTGCCAGCGTGCAGCGCTGTTCCAAAACGTGTCAACGTGTGTCGTTGCCTGGGAAACGCACATACCATAATACAACTGTTCGCATCGCATCCCATAATAGTATGATGATACTTGGGATGCCATTGCGAACATAGATGTGAACAGGTTAGCTAAAACTTCAGCGTCACCAGCGACGGCTCCCACCGTTGCGGTCGGGGTACGTTTCGAAATCCCTCCAGGCCTGAAAGACTTTCTAGGGGAAACTGGTATATATATGTGTGTGTGTGTGTGTGTGTGTGTGTGTGTGTGTGTGTGTGTGTGTGTGTGGAAAACAATAAAACAAAAAAATGGTAGGCAGATGTGCTTGGTTGGGGTGGCTTTTGGTGTTTTGCGGTAAAAGTGGCTCTCCTATTGACTTTGTCCTGCCAGTGCGGCTCTCATCGAAGAAATAGTGAGGATCACTGCTCTAGTAGGAACCTTCCTAGAACTAGGAGCAATGGACAGGCGCAGTGCAGCGCCCGGGGACCAACTCCAGTTCTTTTTGCCATTGCCTTGGTCAGAGGCACTGACAGGAGTATTAACCCTAACATACTGTACATGTCTTTGATGGAGGGAGGAAACCGGAGCACCCGGAGAAAACCCACACGAACACAGGGAAAACATGCAAACTCCACTTGTTTCAATGAAGCAGCTCCGTTTGAGTGAAGCTGCTGCAGTATTTCTGCCGTCTGTCTGTCAGTTCTTTTGAACCCTCACTTATGCGTCAGTTATTTTAAATCAGAGGACGCATCACTCCATGGAAAGATCTCTGCTTTCATCATCATTGCAGCAGCGCTAGTCTCTGAGTGACGGCATAGAAAGTTAACAACTTCACGTTCGTCTCGCAAAGGTAATTATTGAGTCATTAAATAAAAAAATGCTTGCCAGCACTGTGTTTTTTGAAGATGAACTACAAGATACATGTATTGGATGACTTAAGCATGTGCGTGCTGTAGACTGTCCAGGTGCTGCACTGCCCTCGCAGTTTTTCGTTCTGTCAACATCACGTTATTAAAAAAATATATATATACGGTACATTTGTGAATTGATTCAGAATCGTCCATGTCAGCATCGCCATGCAACTAATCGACCCCCCCAAATAATTAAGTGGTAAGAGAACAGAAAAACAGGAATTTGTGTTAGAAAGTAATGGGCAATGCCGCCCATCCCTGAATGGTATTAAAGGGAGGTGGTAGACAGTGTTGGGGGTAACTCATTACAAAAGTAACATATTACTTTTAGCAGTAACTCAGTAATATAACTTATTACTTATAGGATTTCAGTAATAAGTAACCAGTAAGTAAGTAACCAGTAAGTAAGTAACCAGTAAGTAACCAGTTACTTTGTCAAGTAACTCAAGTTACAAATTGAGTTACATTTTATTAAATCAAAGCAGATATTTATATATCTTTATATTTATATATCCACTATAGATGACAATAACAAAGGAAAAGGATAACATTTAGAATTGTGGATTGTTTACACTGACTTCAAGGCGGTTGAAATTATTTTTCGGGATGGTTCCGGGGCGGCCATGTCATTCTGAAGCTGCTGTTGTTTTGGTAAAAGTAATCCAAAAAAGTAGTGTAATAAGTAACGAGTTACTCTCACACAGACAGTAATATTGTAAAGTAACATTACTTTCAAATGAAAGTAACTACCGTAGTAATATGTAGTATATTACATTTTGAAAGTAACTTGCCCAACACTGGTGGTAGAGGGTCCGGGACACAAAAACCAAAGACAAACACACAAGCAATCAAGCAATAACTTTCACAAAAACATACAATGCAAAGACATTGGTGAAAGGATATCTGGCAGGACTATCTTTGAGTGCGCTGAGGAACCCAGTTTGATGGGAGCCTGTGGAGAGAGAAAAAGCAGTTTACAACTCCTCTGTATATTTGTTTGTCATGGCGTACACACCAACTCACACAATTGTACATAATTATCACCATTCAACAATTATACCCTCGAATGTAGAAGCTTGTAACATACATTGGGCATCACACACACACACACACACACACACACTGTCTGGAGCTATTACCTGCTGAGGACTATTTCTTGGTTTATGTCTAAAGGTCGTTTTAGATTGGCCTAAAACCCACTAATATCCACAAACTACCACCTTTTTCTTTGGTCTAAAAGTTACAAAGCCGTTAGTGACAGTTACAAAACCATTAGTGACAGTTACAAAGCTGTTAGTGACAGTTACAAAGCCGTTAGTGACAGTTACAAAGCCGTTAGTGACAGCCGATTACAGTCTAATCAGTCGTCTAATCATTAGACAACCCTCCAACCTACACAGCTTTTTATCGGATCAGCTGTGAACGGCAGGCAACATAAATAGCACACCCACCCTAAACGCTATTTTTCACCCCTTCAGAACGGACGTCAGTGCTTCCCACAGGTTGAAACCCGACTTTCTTAAGGGGAGACTTTGCTGATTATTGACCCACTTTGTATCATCATAATCTCGGCAATATTAAGCAGATGGGCAGTGTTTACCTTCTCTATATGTTTTCCACATGGATAAATATCCTCCCTTTGTCTGCCTGCAGACACTCTGCCCCGGCCAGCTGCAAGTCATTAAGGCTGGTTAAGGCTCTCCATGTGATTCTCCAAGGATGTGCGCATACTTGAAAAATAAAAATAAACAATAACAGCCGCCCTCGACAGCCCTGAGAGCAGAATCCGTATCTCGAGCAGAGCTTCCGCTAGCTAGACAGTCTGCCTTTAATTGCCATTCCAATTTCACTACCACCTGTGATGAGGACAGAGCCTGAGAGAGAGAGACACCTGTGATGAGGAGGACAGAGCCAGGGAGAGAGACACCTGTGCTGAGGAGGACAGAGCCAGGGAGAGAGAGACACCTGTGATGAGGAGGACAGAGCCAGGGAGAGAGAGACACCTGTGATGAGGAGGACAGAGCCAGGGAGAGAGACACCTGTGCTGAGGAGGACAGAGCCAGGGAGAGAGAGACACCTGTGATGAGGAGGACAGAGCCAGGGAGAGAGAGACACCTGTGCTGAGGAGGACAGAGCCAGGGAGAGAGAGACACCTGTGATGAGGAGGACAGAGCCAGGGAGAGAGAGACACCTGTGATGAGGAGGACAGAGCCAGGGAGAGAGAGACACCTGTGATGAGGAGGACAGAGCCAGGGAGAGAGAGACACCTGTGATGAGGAGGACAGAGCCAGGGAGAGAGAGACACCTGTGATGAGGAGGACAGAGCCAGGGAGAGAGAGACACCTGTGATGAGGAGGACAGAGCCAGGGAGAGAGAGACACCTGTGATGAGGAGGACAGAGCCAGGGAGAGAGAGACACCTGTGATGAGGAGGACAGAGCCAGGGAGAGAGAGACACCTGTGATGAGGAGGACAGAGCCAGGGAGAGAGAGACACCTGTGATGAGGAGGACAGAGCCAGGGAGAGAGAGACACCTGTGATGAGGAGGACAGAGCCAGGGAGAGAGAGACACCTGTGCTGAGGAGGACAGAGCCAGGGAGAGAGACACCTGTGCTGAGGAGGACAGAGCCAGGGAGAGAGAGACACCTGTGCTGAGGAGGACAGAGCCAGGGAGAGAGAGACACCTGTGCTGAGGAGGACAGAGCCAGGGAGAGAGAGACACCTGTGCTGAGGAGGACAGAGCCAGGGAGAGAGAGACACCTGTGCTGAGGAGGACAGCGCCAGGGAGAGAGAGACACCTGTGATGAGGAGGACAGAGCCAGGGAGAGAGAGACACCTGTGATGAGGAGGACAGAGCCAGGGAGAGAGAGACACCTGTGATGAGGAGGACAGAGCCAGGGAGAGAGAGACACCTGTGATGAGGAGGACAGAGCCAGGGAGAGAGAGACACCGTTCAATCCAATAGGTTTGTGCAGGCAAGCTCAACACAGCTGGAGACATCTCTGTGGAGTTATTCTGTCTTTTGTTTTTTTTACAGCTGCACAAAAAGCAACAGACTGGCAATCAGTGTTACACTGGAGAAATGATACAGGCGGGGGGGGTTGAGTGTGATTACAGCACTAAAAGTACACACTAGTCTAGTGCACTGGTTCTCAAAGTGGGGTCGGGGGACCCCCAGGGGTCCTTCCAGGGGGGTCCCCAGCAAAAAGGGGAATAATTTATTTTCACTATAATTCCATCCATAAGTAACACAATGACAGAATGTATGACTATTTTATTTTGGTAATGGGTTTCAAACACGTTCTGCAATAAAACATCTAAAAGCAAATATGGGGGACCCTGGGACAAAATCTTATCAAATGGGGCCCGTGGTCTAATTTGTATCAGTTTAGCGGTCCTGAGAACCACTGGTCTAGTGAAATGAAACCTCCTTTGTTTAATGGCATTGGTTCATGGCAGGAGGTTTAACACTATGGTATGGAGGGGTGTCCAAAAAAATCGATTCTTATGTTCCACCTACCTACCTTTGTCTTACGTTTGCCTTTGTGTGTACTACTGTGTTATTATTGTATTATTATTTTATTGCAAATAAAAAAATACATAATCTATAGGCGACTATCAAAGCCCAAAAATTAGTCGCCGAGAGGCTAATAGGGGGACTGACCTGGGCCGACGCGCTGGCTGTCGAGGACAAAAAATCACTGATCCAAAGAAAGTTACGTTTTGCAGATTTATTGCAGGTGAACATACAGCGTGAAACATCCATAAATTGCATCCAAAAACAGCGATCTAGGCAACGTAAACGATAGCGTTCAGCAAAAGTGAGACTTCCCCCTCTTTACCCTCTCTCCATTCACAAAACCAAAGCAAACAGGCAAACAGCTGATTATTACTATGAACCGTCCCACCAATACCACGTCACCCAAATCCCCGTATGTGACAGTGACAGGTGACTCAAATCCCCGTATGTGACCAACAATATATCATACAGTAATAACACACAATCATACCTAGCTCCTACATAATCTTATACACTTTATTCTGCTTTCATGCCATCATTTGCTACACCGCCTTTCTTAACACAGCGGACTGGAGTAGATCCTGAAATCCCCCTATGTACTGAATTGACAAACGATTTTGAATCGGGAATCGATTGAGTTGAATTGTGACCCCAGGAATCGGAATCAAATCAAATCATGAGATACCGAAAGATTCACATTTTCACACCCCCAATGGTATGCTCTCAGCATGAAAAGCTAAGTAAGTCGTTGTGATGTTCTGACTTGGTCTGAGCCCTGTGCATGAGTGTCAAACATACGGCCCAGGGGCCAGAACCGGCCCACCAAAGGGTCCAATCCGGCCCACAGGATGACTTTGCAAAGTGTAAAAACTGCACTGAGAAGTCCATTCCAATTTTTCAAGCTTGGGATTTGACACCTAATATTGATGCACTTGTGAGGGCTAAGAGGTGCCATGATTCAGGAGCAAGTTACAATATTAAGTAGCCTATTCATGTTTTCTGTATTCATTACTAAATAAATGGTAGACTATTTTCCATGCCCTTCAATACACTAAATTTGATATGATAAGCCTATGGTATTTTTAGGTTATTCTGCATTGATTTTCTTTGTCTGGCCCACTTGAGACCAAATTGGGTCCCATGTGGCCATGGACTAAGTTTGACACCACTGCTGTGCAGGAAAAAAGAAAAGAATCCAAGTTGCTGTGATACCCTATCTTCAAAGTGAACTGCAAGAGACAAAAACAATGCTGCATAGTTAAAACCAGAGTGCGTATATAGAAGAGTCGGGACATCTCCATTCACTCCAATTTTTACTCTCAAGAGTTCCAGGAAGGTTCTGGATTAAGCAGCACTGTCGAGTTGCAGCAAAATGGACAGTTTGTGTTGTACTTTGAAAGTTTTTTTTTATTTTTATCAAATTGTACATTATCAGCTTTATTTTAGCATTCAAAAGTAGCGCCCTTCCTAACCCCTTCCTGGCTGTTCATTGGCTAATGAGTCACGCATTTTGGTCCTCCGCTGACACCACTCTCTCTCTAAATTGCTCTGGGAAAAAGCAAAGAAAGAAAGAAGAAAATACTCCAAAGAGAGGACGACCAATCTGTGCCACAATTTCCTACCAGCTAATTTGAGCCCCACTTTCTTCCCCCGGTGCAGCGTTCAGCCACCTACTGTCTCACACGCACGCACGCGCACACACACACACACACACACACACACACACACACACACAAAATGTACACAAAAATGATGGCAAGCAAAAGTAGACTGCCTGCTCCCAGCAGGAAAAATGGTAACACGCCAGAACGCTGCAGCTTTTCACAACGCCCACTTACAGCCTGCTGGCTGCAAACACACAAAGAGTACTGCCAGGCGTGTGTGTGATGCCTGAGCGTGTGTGTGTGTGTGTGTGATGCCTGAGCGTGTATGTGTGTGTGTGATGCCTGAGCGTGTGTGTGTGTGTGTGTGATGCCTGAGCGTGTGTGCCCCCTCCCAAAATCACTTACGTAAAATGACGTGTGTTATGACGAAGGCGAAGATGAAGATGGTGAGGAAGGAGAGGGACAGGATGAACATGTAGAAGAAACGGTAGTTCCTCCTTCCCACGCAGTTCCCCACCCAGGGACAGTGGTGGTCAAAACGCTCTGCAGAGGGGGAGAGAGACAGAGAGAGAGACAGACAGAGAGGGAATGAGAGAGAGAGAGACAAAGAGAGAGACAGACGGAGAGAGAGAGAAACAGAGAGAGAGATACAGAGAAAGATCAACTCACTGCTATATTCTGAATACAGAGAGTGGTGGCGCTTTGAGTAGTAAAGATACAATTAGCCATGTAGAAATCAATAACAGATAGCACTCACTTTTAACAGGGGAAACACAAATGGTTCCCACCTAAGATGACAGCAGATTAGGTGTGGTCTGTCGTATTTTCAACCCTCTGCACATAGGCGCGCACGCACGCGTGTGCTGAGTCCAGGGCTGTGATTAGTGATTACAATAGATCCATTATCATTATCAACCCACTTTAGATATGAAATGACAGGCAAAGTCTTGGCAGAGTGAGTCTTAGTATAATAAGCTACTTTTTCACAGTGCAAAGTGCCTACTTATAATAAACTAGCTATTAGAGTTACTGGCTGATGTGTACGGCTACAAAAACTCCCATTGTCACAGTGGCATTGTTGGAAGTTGAGAGGGTGAGAGAAGCACTTGGCTAGGTCAAGAGATAACCCTCCTCCACAGCCGGACCTCCATTTGAGGATGTTCAGGACGTTTCAGAAATTGCAAATGAAGAGCAGATAGAGGTGATCAAGGCTGTGGTGCATCCAAGTGTTGCCTTCCAGAGAAGTCCTACAGCTGAGAATGTCTGGGGCTTTCCAACGTGTCAACACTGACACAAGGCCGTCAGCCACCCGGCCAAGAGAGCGAAGAACAAAGAGTTACTGTACGCCAGAGGATCCTCATTCATCTGAACCTCCGTGGAGGAGAGGCTGTTGAAGTGAAGGAAATATCTGACTGGAATTTACAAATGATGCTTAGAAATAAATACAGCACTGCAACTTATTCAAAATGCAAAACATGCATTCCTGATGCGTGCTGAAGCATTCGACTTCTGACTTTTAAATGCAAATTAGTGACTGGTATTGTTTTCCAAGCCTGTGAGGCCCACTCCAGGTCAGGACACCAAGCATTTCACTGATTACTCCAAGACTGGAGGGCCCATGGTTAGTATGGTTATGAAATCAGCCCGACTCCATAAGCCTACGAGAACTGTGAGAGCTGTCTGCTAGCGGCACAGGGCGCTAGCTACAGTACTTAACTAATGAATGAGTCATTATGTGTGTAGTGAGGCGAGATGACCTGCTTCAGCTTGAGCGAAAGGTGGTGGGGAAAGGCAGCTTCATGCCAGAGAGGACGAGAGGGGTGTCAGTGATACTGCAAGACTGACGCCTCATGACGCACACTTACTGCTACTCCAACCACATTAACAGCCTACAGCAGTGGACATCAATACTGAGTGAGTGGTCTACAAGAGAAGAGAAGAGACACTTTTGATTTTCTGTTTCCCTTATACTCTTACCATGCCTTTCACTGCTATATATATTGCCCTTTTTTTGTTAGATCTCTACCTTTTTTTGCATACCTCCATTCATACATGTCTACTTAAAGCCACATTCAGCAACTTTTCCAAGTTTTGCTATTGGAGAAACTGCGTCCTCTGCGTGCAATAGTATCGATAACGATATCGCTGTTCAAAGTCAACAAAACACAGTGCCAGAAAGCTCTATGTACATGTTGTGACATCGGGTACTCACCACGTGATGAAATAATAATCCATAGTTCTGTGAAACATAATTTTCGTATCAAATCCGAATCGAGTTACTTCCTGGTTTCCAGGAACACAACGCTGTCGCTGTAGAGCGCATGCGCGCATCTTGCCACGGGACGTGGCAGACAAACTGCTTAGTCCCAGGGCTGGCCAATGGAGGGCGGTGTGGGATAAATAAAGGCGAGAGTCTCCCTATTACAAGTCAATCTACCATGTCCTATGATTAAAAAGATCTTATATTACAGTAAAAAATTTCAAAAAATTTACTGATTGGGGCTTTAATGTCTGAGTGCTTGAATTGTATTTGAGTGTATTTTTATAACCCCCTTTTTCCTATATCCTTATAGGCAGTAGTGGAGGATACACCGGGGCAGAGGGTGCGCCCGCCCCGGGCCCACTCCACAGTGGGCCCCCATACTTTTTTTTGTTTTGCAGGCCAGGCCAGGCCAGGCCACCGGGCATCGGCCCGACGTGCCCGATTATGCAGTCCGCGCCTGTCTGTGTGTGAGAGAGAGAGGGAGACAGGGGCAGACAGGGTGCTGTCTGTGACAGCCTGTCGCTGTCCATCTGCGGTGGTGCTGAACCGAGGGCTGTGCCTCGGTGCTGAAACATCTGAAGAGGCCTGGCTGGCAACCTGTGTTTTTCTTTTTCTTCTTCAGAACAAGCTTGTCTGTAAAGTGGCTTCACTGTAGGCTTTCTTGGACATAATATTACTTGGCTCAATGAGTGGCAAATTGTGTTTTTCGGATATAGGGGCTATCAGCTATTTTACAGTTGTGACTTAAAATGACTTTATTTAATAAAGTCAGTGGTGTGAGTGTGAGAGGAATTCAATCAATAGACAATAACATTGGTGTGTTTAAAATTAGATATTCCACTAAATATGGCTACAACAGATTCAAACATGCAAAAAAGGCCAATTTTTCTTCGTGGGCCCCCCTAAAAGCTTCGCCCCCTCTGGGCTGATAGGGTCGCTCCGCCCCTGCTTATACACTATTTTTCTTTTGATGTATGCAATTACTACTTTCTGATGCAATGACCCGTTTTCCCCACAGGAATCATTAAAGTTTAATCTAATCTACTATTCTGTAATTTAATGAAACATCTAAACTTAGCTATTAATTAAAATCGAACCTAAAATAACCCCACAACTCCCTGCCCACACACAAACAACATTTACACATCTCATGTATAATGGCCATTCAGATATAAGACCATATTATACCTATTCTACCGCTGCAGCTGTACATATTGTAGAGGAGAGAGAAAAATACACAAAGACAGAGGAGTTTGTGTGTATATCATGCAGCTGTACTCCTAGGCTATACGTTTCCCCTATCGCTCCCAGACGGATATCCCTCTTACAAATCATTAAAGTGACTTTACCATATTTGCTATCCTCCAAGCATACGGGGAGCCCCTATCATTCTGATGTCCCTGCTGCTAAGTTATTGAAACGCCTGTTAGCCCCCTGCCATCCACAGCAGCAGAGGGAGACAGAGACGCAGAGAGGCACTCACTCATGCCACCTTTTCACTGCCGATTCTAACTTCCACTTCCACCACGACCAGGTAACAATCCCATATGTTGCTATTACTATTACTGATCATTCCAGGCTGAGAGCCCATGTTGGGAGTGACTGGGCAAACACCATTGAGATAAAAGTCAAATTTTCTCTTTTAGAAAGACATAACGGCGCGGCTGTAGCTCAGGAGGCAGAGCGGGTCGTCCACTAATCGCTTTGGATAAAAGAGGTCGGTGGTTCGATTCCCGGCTCCTCCAGTCTGCATGTCGAAGTGTCCTTGGGCAAGACACTGAACCCCAAATTGCTCCCGTTGATGTGCCAGCACCCTGCGTGGTAACCTGCCGCCATCGGTGTATGAATGGGTGAATGTAACCTACTGACTGTAAAGCGCTTTGGATAAAAGCGCTATATAAATGCAGGACAGGACAGGACAGATAACATTTCTGCAATTTTTATTATTATTATTTTTAATGGGGAAATTCCATTTTAGCCTCTTGTATACTGCTAATGACCTGACACCCTATTGGATGAATCAGCATGTTTGTAAACAAACGGATTGGCTATACTTCCGGGTGCAACTGCCGTTCGTTTTAAACAGCAGTCAGTTCATGGTGAAACCATGCCCTCTCTTACTCCTCTCTTACTAGGCCTACTCCTTCATACTTTAAGCTAGACACTCCATTCAAACTTCACCACTTTTAGGACTCTATCACCATAATTCAGCATTCATTTATCTTTTGTACTGTTTGAGAAATCGCAGTTTAGGTTTTATACTTTTTTCAACCTTTATAATGGGACCCTATGGAGCCAGCCTTGTACTCTTTTTTTTTTTTACTAAATTCACACATTTTAAAACTGCGACAGTTCACACAACCTCAACACTACATACATATATTATACATCAGACCCTTTAGCTACTTCTGCTCTCATCCACAATGTCAAAATATAAGCGATGTGATGTATAATTTTTGAGATATGAATGTTTGTTTGTTGCAGCTTTTCAGCATTATTTCATACTAGGTTCTGCTGTAGTGGCACCCAGAAGGACTTTATTGTTGTCATGATGTCATGCTGATTCGTCCTACACAAGTAGTGGTACATCGGTAATGATGAGAAACTACAGCTGAGCTGGAGTTGCATCCTGAACCCTGGACTCACTGTTTCCAGATTTGGCCGTGGGCGGTGATACACAAACCTGGGGCTTTTTAAGAGTAAGCTAGGAAGAAAAGAGAAACGAGTTGAACCTGACATTAGTCACTGGAGCGTACCACTTGTGTGTACCCACCTGCAGCATGGAGGACAGTCCAACTATCTGTTCCTCCTTCTCCACTTCCTCCCATCTGCCTGGGCCTTTGGTTGCACTTGTCATCTAAACAAGATTTCTGAGATCTGATAACTAAAGTTTTCACAAGATCACATTTCTGTATGTCCACAGTTGGCCTGAACATGTCTGCATAATATGTCCCCTGTCGCTGTGCTTATTTAAATCTGTGTCTGCATTCATTACTTTTCCTGGTTTCCCTCTGCTCACACTCAGTGTCGCAGTGGTAACGTTGTTGCCTCACAGCTAGAAGGTCCTGGGTTCGATTCCTGCATGGGACGCTGAGGGTGCCTCCCCCTCCCCCCATGTCTTCAGTGCCTATGGCCCAGGTGGGCTATCTCAGTATCTCGTCAAAAGGGCCTTTCTGTGTGCAGTTTGCATGTTCTCCCCGTGCTCTCCTGGGGTTCCTCCATACAAGATCGATATGGACCCCCACTAAAAACATGCAGAAGATCGTCACCTGACCAGCGACGACGATGACTGAAGACAGTCCCCGGGCGCTGTACACTAAAAAAAGCTGCCCACTGCTGCCCCCCAAGGAAGGACATGCCTCGATGGGATAAATGCAGAGACTAAAATTTCACAGTCAGTGTGTAGCTGCCTGCCAGTCAGTGTGTGTAGCTGTCTGCCAGTCAGTGTGTAGCTGCCTGCCAGTCAGTGTGTGTAGCTGCCTGCCAGTCAGTGTGTGTAGCTGTCTGCCAGTCAGTGTGTAGCTGCTGTCTGCCAGTCAGTGTGTAGCTGCTGCCTGCCAGTCAGTGTGTAGCTGCTGCCTGCCAGTCAGTGTGTAGCTGTCTGCCAGTCAGTGTGTAGCTGCCTGCCAGTCAGTGTGTAGCTGCCTGCCAGTCAGTGTGTAGCTGTCTGCCAGTCAGTGTGTAGCTGCCTGCCAGTCAGTGTGTAGCTGCCTGCCAGTCAGTGTGTAGCTGCCTGCCAGTCAGTGTGTAGCTGTCTGCCAGTCAGTGTGTAGCTGTCTGCCAGTCAGTGTGTAGCTGTCGCCTGCCAGTCAGTGTGTAGCTGCTGCCTGCCAGTCAGTGTGTAGCTGCTGCCTGCCAGTCAGTGTGTAGCTGCCTGCCAGTCAGTGTGTAGCTGCCTGCCAGTCAGTGTGTAGTCTCTTAGAACAGACGAGTTGGCTTCCGCAATTTTCAAATGCTTCCGCCATACCGTCTGTACTTCGTGGGGGAGAATCATGCACCAACCGGAATGGGAAGCAGAAAGGCGGGTCTTCCGCTCATTAGTCCAATCAGAATCCAATATGCCGGCAGAAAGGTGGGTCTTCCGCTCATTAGTCCAATCAGAATCCAATATGCCGCATTCGCGTGTCGTGATTGGTCGGATTCCGTAGAACTTCCTTCCAGTCTGAAGGTTTTTTTCCCAACTTCCTTGTGCATGTTCTGGGGGTGTAACGTACAGACTGTATATAGCTGCATTCGCCGGATGTAGATGATACAGTCTGTTTTAAGAGACTAGTCAGTGTGTAGCTGCCTGCCAGTCAGTGTGTAGCTGCTGCCTGCCAGTCAGTGTGTAGCTGCTGCCTGCCAGTCAGTGTGTAGCTGCCTGCCAGTCAGTGTGTAGCTGCTGCCAGTCAGTGTGTAGCTGCCTGCCAGTCAGTGTGTAGCTGCTGTCTGCCAGTCAGTGTGTAGCTGCTGCCTGCCAGTCAGTGTGTAGCTGCTGCCTGCCAGTCAGTGTGTAGCTGCTGCCTGCCAGTCAGTGTGTAGCTGCTGCCTGCCAGTCAGTGTGTAGCTGCTGCCTGCCAGTCAGTGTGTAGCTGCCTGCCAGTCAGTGTGTAGCTGCCTGCCAGTCAGTGTGTAGCTGCCTGCCAGTCAGTGTGTAGCTGCCTGCCAGTCAGTGTGTAGCCGCCTGCCAGTCAGTGTGTAGCTGTCTGCCAGTCAGTGTGTAGCTGCCTCCCTCTCATTACTACCTCTTCATCTTCTACCTGTAGGAGCTCAATCAGCTCCAGTTCTGAGTAGTAAACAGAGAGTTGTCCCACGTGAATAAGCAGCAACAAACTCAGAGGCGGTGAAGGACGACGGGTCTCTCTCTTCTCCCTTTCTCTCAGTAATCGCCTGGCTGCACGTTTCACTTCCTCTCCAGAGAGAGAGAGCATGTGGTTGTGAAGAGACTCCTTAACTATCCTGATGCTTTTTTTCATTTTTCTGTTTGTTGTTCTCATTGCTGAACCACCCCCGTGTGCATGCCAATTCATTTTAGCATAAACTCCTAGTAGATTCGCAAAGGTATGCATCACAAACGACACAATTAGTATCGCTAGTGTTCCATGATTGTTTGCAAAACAAGGTAAAACCTAATCCACCAGACACATCTCAATTATCCGCACGGGGGGGTGGGGTGATTGAGGACACCTCTATTCAAGACCTGGAATTGATCAAATAATGTTTTTTATACTTTTACAGACTTTCCAAACCTGCATAAGAACCCTGTTTACCTCAATATATCATTAATACCTACTCACTTTATACCTTATACCTTTATACCTACTCAATTTACTTCACGATAGCACAGTATAATGGCTGTGGAAAATAAGTGTAAATTTGTTAATTCTGTGTGGTGCTCTCCTTTGTCTCACTTCACCATCTGCATTGTGAGAAATTCTGAGAGCTTTAGCTTTGCTTGCACGGGACAACAGCAGCCTCTTCCTGTTTTGTGCCGTAAAGCAATCCAGCAGGTTTGACCCATGCAGTGCAGAGGCTAGAAGGCGATTGACACTGAATATATCAGGACGGCACATAATATCAATCTACACAGTACACAACACATTCACACACAAATCCACAGTTACTCACCCACACAGTTGTCACAGAGGCTGCAGTGGGAGGCACGTGGAGGCCTGAAGATTTTGCAGGTGAAGCAGTACTTGAGCTTAACTGTCTGGCCGTTGATGACTACCTCCCTGGTCCTGGGGGGAGGCCGGTAGCCTGAACTGCCATTTGCCACGTCTAGGGGAAAGCGATAAAAAGACAAACATATGAAACATACAGTAATGTTGGGCAAACTTCTACAACTTGTATTGACTGAATAATACACAGCATTACAAAACCATTACTATAATGTAGTTACGCCAATAATATAAACTGTCTGAAATTCAACGTACACTTAACACCATGTTCAGAACTGCGATACACAAAAAGACAATTGTGGAAATTTGAATAGAATGCTTTTGGCGGAGTCAGACGACAGCGATGACAGGCTAAACGTAAGGATGAGAGCGATGATAGTGACGACAGGCTAAACAGTAAGGAGGAGAGCAATCATAGTGATTTTCAAACCATAAAAGGTAGAGCTGAGCTGTATAGAGCCTGAGCTGTTCAGCTCACTTTGAGCACTCTCACGCGCGCATCGTGTGTGAGTAGGAGTGGGATTGCGTAGGAAGGAAGATCATTTCATACCACAGAAGCCCATCAGTGCTAGCTGAGAGCGGGGTGTGTGTGTGTGTGTGTGTGTGTGTGTGTGTGTGTGTGTGTGTGTGTGTGTGTGTGTGTGTGTGTGTGTGTGTGTGCGCGCGGGTGCATGTGTGTGTGTGTGCGTGTGCGCATGTGTGCATGTGTGTGGGTGTGAGACAGAGAGAGAAAGAGAGAGAGAGAGAGAGAGAGAGAGAGAGGACGGAGGCTCGTGTGGGTGTTTGACATTTCTAAAGGGGAGTTGAGAAAATGCAGCCAATGAGATGGGTTCTATTGAATTGGTCTCCTTTGTGATCAATGGCTGCCGCGCCCTCTCCTCCGTACTCCCTTTGCCCTCTCAGCGGACTCCATGGAGGAAGACAACGGATGAGCGGAACGTGGGAACAAGTCGGAGCAGGATTCTCATCTGCCGCCATATTAAAGCAAAATGAGAGATCCTCTCGCTGAGGTATTGATAGCACGGTCAAATCTACGCTAACATAAGCTCCCATCAGATAAAGAGCAGTTAAATCAACTCTATTTCATTGGCTTCACACTTTTCTATGGTCTTATTAAGCACCAGAGGTAAACATCAAGTCCTGAAGTAGATTCTGAGGCCATAAAGCAGCCTCTGAAATAAGAAGCATTAGATGGTACCATTGGTAGGTGACACTAATCAAACTAAATTCAATACTTCAGATTGTTCACAAGTCCTTGAAGAACCCAGCAGTTGTGTGGCATTTAACAAAGAGCCTAGACTCTGTCTAGAGTTTCAACTGTCTGTTCACACATCCACACATCACAAACCCATACATACAGTACAACACATAGCCTAACACCTACTGGTGGCTCTACTCCACTTGTGCATCAAAAGCCCTCTTTGCACTGGCTAAGGTTCTTTGAAAAGGCACTTTGCAACTGTTTCAGGTAAGGACCTATATGGGCTTTTTTTTTTTACTGGCTACAGAGCTGGTCTATAGGATCCCTCTGAACAGGATATAGATTGAAGGGCATGAAAGCTGTCCGTTTGTCAGTGCTCTAGGGATGTAACGATGACATTCCACAGTACGGTATGGTACGGTACATTACAGTATCTACCAAAATATCACGGTATACTGTATTTCACTGTATTAACACGTTCACTGCCAATGACGAGTTGATACGTCAAAAAAAATCCAACGGTTGACTGCCAATGACGAGTTGATACGTCAAAAAAAAAAACGGTGGGATGTGCATCTAACCCTTTTACATCTTCTATATAAATATGGGAGCCACCGAACGTGTACAACCCATTCCACCGACCCACTAAGTGGCGACAGTGCTCTCCAGACTAGAAAAAGCCGAGCCAAAACTGCAGGGGAACGCCCGATGAAACCATTCTCATACTGTAAAATGGATTGGCGAAAACGCTTTCGTTTTCGCGCTGGTTGCTGGCGGTGGGGGATTGCAAATTTGCATAATAGATTATGGGTGCAACACACTTTGAAACACGCAGCATAAATAAGACCAGAATCGCAAAAGCTTCATCAAAGCTCTCAACCGAAACCCCAAGAAACGAGCGAGCCCATCCAGACTTGCCCAGTGGCCGCCAGCAGACAGGAGCAGCAGCAGCAGCAGCAGAAACTCGCTTGTGACACGCCCGCTGCAGCCAAGAAGAACACACACGGAGGGAGGAGTTTGAAGGAGAGGGGGGTTTCCTGCTGTTATGGAGGAAATTACTGTTCAAAACTATTGTTTAGATGTCTGACGTCTTACTGATGCCAAAAATGAATGGTTAAAGTGACTGTTCTATCGAATTTCACTAGGGATGCACCGATATGAAAATTTTGGCCGATGCCGATAACCGATATTAACATTGCTGTTATGGCCGATAACCGATATTTACCGATGTCGATTTGATCTGTATAAAAACACATTTCTATGATAATAAAATGTTGTACATACTGAAAAACACATGTAAACACTGAATTTGAAAAAGTAATGCATTTCTTTATTCCAAAACATTTGTAAAAGCCCATAAATCATAGATTTACTGCATTATTTCATCTCAATGTGAAGAATTTGGCTGATACCGATAACCGATATTAACATTGCAACATCTGACCGATACCGATATGTTAAAAAATGACTAACATCGGCCGATACCGATATGATTGCCGATATATCGTGCATCCCTAAATTTCACAAAAAGCTATTTATCTCAGCTTAAATTTTCAGACGCTGAAACCATGCTGTATTCAAGTGCTAATGCCTACATAACTACTAACTCTACAAACTAGGGATGCACCGATATGAAAATTTTGGCCGATGCCGATAACCGATATTAACATTGCTGTTATGGCCGATAACCGATATTTACCGATGTCGATTTGATCTGTATAAAAACACATTTCTATGATAATAAAATGTTGTACATACTGAAAAACACATGTAAACACTGAATTTGAAAAAGTAATGCATTTCTTTATTTCAAAAACATTTGTAAAAGCCCATAAATCATAGATTTACTGCATTATTTCATCTCAATGTGAAGAATTTGGCTGATACCGATAACCGATATTAACATTGCAACATCTGACCGATACCGATATGTTAAAAAATGACTAACATCGGCCGATACCGATATGATTGCCGATATATCGTGCATCCCTACTACAAACTAACTCTTTTAGACAGAGAAAGCACACATTCTATTAGTTCTTTTGAGATATTTTGTGTTCACAAAATCTTAGCAGAAAAGAATCCTCGGGTCTTGAAAGATGAGCCAGAATCCTCAAAAAAAAACTTTGGCAGAAGCTACCTACAGTAAAAAAAAAACGGCTGGCAGTGAATGTGTTAATGCTAGGCTGTGAAAAATCCTACCTTATCTGTAAAGAGGAGACTTGTGGTACCCATTGAACCCCTTTGAAATAGTTTTCCCTCGCCCAGATTTAACCGACGTTTGGAGCATTATTTAGCCCCCTTCCCGACAAGCTAGCATGGGGTATAAACGCAAACTAATGACTATCCTGCTGTGTAAGTGGAGGAGAGGCAAACTGGAGCAATTAGCTTGGCAGATGGAAAAGTCTACTGGAATATGCTAACATTGTACTGACCTCAACATGACTGTCAAGACCTAGGACTTAGGGGTGTGCCACCTTAGGCACCTCACGATTCGATTCGATTACGATTAAGGGTGCTACGATTCGATTATTAAACGATTACGATTAATCACGATTACGATTTCGATGCATCTTTTCCCCATACAGGATTTCTTTGTCAGTATCTTTTTCCCCATACAGGATTTCTTTGTCAGTATCTTTTTCCCCATACAGGATTTCTTTGTCAGTATCCATTAATTAAAGGAAACAAACAAATGTACCTCCATTATCTTTTATTTAGATCAATCAGACCAAACACAATACATCCAAAACATTTTACATTTCCCACAACAAAAAGCTGCTCTTTACAGGTGAGATTATTTGAAATAAAGTGCCTTTAGCAACTTCTTTTATTTTAACCAAAATTCTCTGCTGTTTTCACAGATTTAGGATTAATATAAAAAACAAATAGCTTATTCTGCTGTTTTCACAGATTTCTGTACTGGCAGGATTAGTAATACAAAAATAGCTTATTCTGTATTCAGTAATAGAAAATAAAACTTTTAACCAAAATCCTCTGCTTTTTTCACAGATTTCGGTACTAGCATGTTTGTTTAATACAAAACAAATAGCTTATTCATAAATAATAAATAAAGACTTCCAAACAAAATCCTTTACAAATGACCAGTGAGCAGCATAGCATCATCCCACAACAAGCAAACGTTTTCCTATCCACAACCAAAAGCAGCTTTAAAACTAAATAAGTGTCGGATGAATAAAATAACAGAATTAACAGATTCACCCCTTCACCTCCCCTCTCCTTCACTGCCTCCTTCCTTCAGCCCTTCACCTCCTCTTTCACTGCCTACTTCCTTTAGCCCTTCACCACTTCACTTCCTCTCTCCTTCACTGCCTACTTCCTTTAGCCCTTCACCACTTCACTTCCTCTCTCCTTCACTGCCTACTTCCTTTAGCCCTTCACCACTTCACTTCCTCTCTCCTTCACTGCCTACTTCCTTTAGCCCTTCACCACTTCACTTCCTCTCTCCTTCACTGCCTACTTCCTTTAGCCCTTCACCACTTCACTTCCTCTCTCCTTCACTGCCTACTTCCTTTAGCCCGTTACGTGTCTTATCGCGATGCATCGAAGAAACGATTTTTCGGCACACCCCTACCCTGCATGCTTTCTTCAGTGATTCCAGTTTCCAGTACTTCGGTTTTGGTCTCGTTTTACAGTTAAGGAACTGCTTTCCGGGCGAAATACCGTATTTTTTGCAAATAAAGCAAAAACAAAAAAACAAAAAAAATTGCAAAAAAAAATGCAATTTTTTGCAAATCGATAATCGAACATTGTGAATCGATTATATCGTATAATCGATTAAATCGATTATACGATTAATCGGCACACCCCTACTAGGACTGCAGACAGGGACAAGAGCACATTCATTCTGTACAGTGAAGTGGTGCGTTCAAGGTCTTGCAAACTAATAATAAAAAATAATAATAATGATTGGATTTATATAGCGCTTTTCTAGACACCCAAAGCGCTTCACAGAAATCATTATTCATTCACACCATTCGTACCAGTGGTGGTAAGCTACGGGTGATGTAGCCACAGCTGCCCTGGGGAAGACTGACGGAAGCGTGGCAGCCATTTCGCGCCTACGGCCCCTCCGACCACCACCAACATTCATAGACATTCATACCCATTCATACGAGGCAATGAGGGTTAAGTGTCTTGCCCAAGGACACAACAACAACAGCTGGGAGGGAGCGGGATTCGAACTGCCAACCCTTGAGTCATTGGCCGACCCGCTCTACCTCCCGAGCTAATGCCGTCCCTAACTACAGACATTTACACTGTAAAACTGTAAAAGTACATCATCCATAATCCATGTCAGATATGGTTGTAAACTGCAATCTTTTTTTCAGTTTAGTTTTTATTGAGTTTCGCTTTATAAACAAGTATACACAAACAAAAAGAAATTGGACATGTACATAAATACAAGAAAGAAAAGGGGTTTTGTTTGGGAGTTAGATTCTTAATAGTCCGTCCTTTCCATCCATAAACTGCGATCTTAAACTTTTGATAGATTAAGTATTTAACTCATTGGGTGCCAGCCACTTTTGGAGAACGGACGCTCCCAGTGCCAGAGTTTCAGAGCGTTTTCAGTGATTTCTCGAGGCCCACAGAATATTGTGTGATATTACTATGTAAACACCGAACACGCACAAAGAACGAGGAGACTCTCTTCTATCATCTGCAAAAAAAAGTTTATTGATCCCATTTTCCTTTCTTTAGTTATGAGCCGGAGAAGATAGCTTGATTTAACCAAAAACAGCAATTTTTTTCTAGAAGCTGAGATAATGAGCCTTTTGTGAAACATTTCAAGCACATCATTGACTCTGAAGCTAATATTTTCTGATATAATGACACCTCAAAAATAATTTCCTTCAATAAAAGAGTGAAAACAAAGGAATTTTGTTTGGCCAAATAATATGTTTTAGCTGCAACCAGCAGCGCTGGCCCCTGCGTGCGCAGACCCTACACCTTCTTGCTGGTCTTGATTTACTGCTGGTGGGCATCAGATAGCCTATTCTAGCTTGTTTGCTCTCTATGCATCGAGCCTGCTGCTGCCTGGGTCTGTGTGTACTGTCAATGGTTGTATGCTGTAGTGCCCTGCGTGCCCCACCCCCCTCCTCCTCCTCCTCCGTGGTGGGAGGAGTGTCTCTGCTGCGGTTTGCTCTGAGTTTGATCTGCACTGAAAAGTCCGCTGCATCCCCCCGCTTTTTTACAGCGTGTCCCCGGCTCCCAGCTGAGAATAATGTAACTTTTCAGAAAGACGCTGGTGTCGCCGTGTCGGCAACTAAATCATATGGATGGGCTATCGCAGCGGACACGGATGGGGCTCAATTGTGGCAGCAGATGACTGCTGTTCACAGGCACAGCTAACGTTATGCTTCAAGCATATCGATGCGATTTCCGTTTCCTCATGACTTCTTCTCTCTTTTCTCCTGGCCTTTGTCTAATCTGGAGAGCACTGTCGCCACCTAAGGGTTCTGTAAAATAGGTTAGACACATTCAATAGCTCCCATATTGTAAGAGGCGATGTAAGAGGCTTAGATCGACATCCCCCCATCAAAAAACGCAATTGACGAACATGTTCGTCCTTGGCACTCTACGTTACTAAACGAAATGACGAACATGTTCGTCCATGGCACTCAATGAGTTAAATAGTAGGCTACAAAGTACATAAAAAAATAAAAAAAAACTCCTCAGATGATGGCATGGAGTAGTGAAAGAGAGTAGACTGAGTAGAGGAAGAAGAGGATTGTAAGAGTTTATTTTGTCAAGTGGCTTTAACCGCGATGAAATTTGATAGCACATAGGTAAAGAGGTGTGAGGTGTTTGACACCTGACTGACCTCAAGTTGCTTCTTGGTTCACTGTGAGAAAAAGGAACATAAATGTTTGTTGCTGAACAAAGACCATTTTCAACTGAAAAATCACATTAGTCCATTTTGTGTCTTCAGTGATGACACTATTCCACGGTTATATACAATGTTGACAACTACAATTGCAACCGTAGAGGCTAAGCAGTTTGGGGTGAGGGTTAATGGCATGTAACATTCACACTCCTAAAGGTTTGTTTGGATTAACTACACAGCAGAGTACAGTGGCTGTTTAGAATAATTTCAAAGTGGGAATCTACATGTTTATTAGCCTTTAACATATAAAGGCGAAAGAAAGAAAATGGTAAAATGGACTGCATTTATATAGGGCTTTAAGCGCTTTACAATGTGCCTACATTCACCCACTCACACACCGAAGGCGGCCAGCTGCCACGCAGGGTGCTGGCACAGCCATCGGGAGCAATTTGGGGTTCAGTGTCTTGCCCAAGGACACTTCGACATGCGGACTGGAGGAGCCGGGGATCGAACAACCGACCTTCTGGTTGGTGGACGACGCGCTCTACCTCCTGAGCCACAGCCGCCCCACAGAAAGAGTTAAGTGTGTGTGTGTGTGTGTGTGTGTGTGTCTAAGTAGCAACGTCACAGCACTAGGGATGTCAACAGTTAACTGGTTAACCGCCGAGAATGTCTCTGACCGGTTAAAGGAGAATTTCGGTTTTTTACACCACGGTCCTCATTTCCAGGTTAAAATATGATGTTTTACTCACCGAAATAGTTTGGCTTCATTCGGATGCCCACGGAAGATTTTGAGCTCCGAGTAGTCTCCTCAAACAGGCTATAACGAGAGCCTGCGGCCAGCTTGGGGCATGCTGGACGGGAGTGCACGCGCTCTCTAAATGACACTTTTTCTGTCAGATCATGGTTCATTATGGTTGTAAATATAATTATTTAGCTAATAGCTAGAAGCTAAGCTAACAACAACACAGCAGTCAGCGTTGATGTGCCCCGGATGGGGTTACAGTGCGTATCTTCCCCCTTCTGTGGTTTCTCTGAAGAAGGTTTCACAGAGGGGGAAGATGGGCACTGTAACCCCATCCGGGGCAGATCAACGCTGACTGCTGTGTTGTTGTTAGCTTAGCTTCTAGCTATTAGCTAAATAATTATATTTACAACCATAATGAACCGTGATCTGACAGAAAAAGTGTCATTTAGAGAGCGCGTGCACTCCCGTCCATCATGCCCCACGCTGGCCGCAGGCTCTCGTTATAGCCTGTTTGAGGAGACTACTCGGAGCTCAAAATCTTCCGTGGGCATCCGAATGAAGCCAAACTATTTCGGTGAGTAAAACATCATATTTTAACCTGGAAATGAGGACCGTGGTGTAAAAAACCGAAATTCTCCTTTAAGCATGTCGGTCAAATGGTTAATTTGCATATTAATTTGCATACGTGTTGCAAATGTGGAGATTTTTTTCCTCCTTCGTGGGAAGCAATGTTAATGTAAGTATATTAAAACATGGCACAAGGGTTAAACTAGCATTATATAGGAATCAAAAGCTCCTGCCCCTGCCAATATTATAACATTCATTTAGAGAAAGGCTGAAAACGGCATCATCTTTTTCCAGGGTTTGAGAGAGGAGCTCATGGAAGCTGTCTGCCCCGTGCAGACTACAGGGACGTTTATCGCCTTGCAAAGCATGCTGGGATACCTGGCGATGCGATCCAATACAAAATGAATGGGCAGCAGGGACAGCCGGCGTCTACACGCGACAAACGTCGCTACAGTCTGAAGGGAGGCAGTGGGAAACTGCATTTCTCCGCCTTCCGCCTTAGGTCCTTACTTTCGCTCAGTGTTTCGCTCTGTGTTTCAAGCAACAAGCATCTTCCACATGGATTCTACTGAAGAATATCCCCACTTCAAAATGTTCAACGTAAGTCCTCCATCATCTGACTAGCTCAGTGGCCTTGTGGTCTGAGTGTCCGCCCTGAGACTGGGAGGTCGTGAGTTCGATCCCCGGCCGAGTCATACCAAAGACTATAGAAATGGGACCCATTTGCCTCCCTGCTTGGCACTCAGCATCAAAAGGGTTGGAATTGGGGGGTTAGATCACCATATGATTCCCGAGCGCGGCGCTGCTGCCGCTCACCGCTCCCCCAGGGGATGGGTCAAATGCGGAGAGCAAATTTCACACATTGTGTGACAATCAGCGGGACTTTACTTTACCTTATCTCTCTGTCTGTGTGTGTGTGTGTGTATCTGACTCTGTCAGTGAGAGCGTGGTGAGCCCCTCCTCCTCCTCCTCTTCCTATACACACAGAGGCTGCTGTGCTCTTCTCCACGGAAGAACGAAAATATATCACACTATTACAGATATTAGTCTATGACATAATACATAATTAGGGATGTCCCGAAACTCCCGATACCGATACTGGTATCGGAGCCGATACTGGCCTATTTTGCTGTACTCCTAATCGCCCGATACTGACACGCCCGTGCACCCGATACACTTTACACCCACGCCATGCGACGTGACATTAACCTCAAAGTAGCAAGCCAGCATCAGGCTCACAGCTGTTAATGCATGCAGAGAAGCTTCACTATAACAGCCGTGTTTGTTTGCATGTCAGCCTGGAGCGCTTTGTGAGGAGAAATAAAAAGCTATCAGGCCAGTAATCAGCTGATAAGGCTACAGCCTGCACCACATCGCTCGTCCATTCACTGTTTGACTGCCTTAGCTGCAGTTAGCCTGCAACAAGCTAAAAAAAACTTTCTGTTCAACTTACAGGTTACCATTAGTTGCTCTAGCAGCAACACAATCACAGTGTTGTGGAACAAGCAAAGGCTTACCAGATCATTGAAATACATGTCCCGTAATCCATACTGCCTTAAAGTTTAACGTTTAAAGTGTAACGTTAATCTCCGTGAATTTATCAATAATTTTTACTTTACTTTACTTTTACTTTATTTGTTTATTTGGTCAGGACAGTACACATTAATGAACAGTTACCTATACAGAGTCATCTATATGATAACAATAAATATGTCGGATTTCAGCTAAAAGCTCATTTGCATCCGTAGTCCTCATGACATAAAAACAAGATAAAAGACAACATCAAAACAGAAAACAGTTGAAAAAATGCCAATAAAAACAACAACAATGTGGCCAAATAGACATAATAATGGTGCATTAAAAACTAAAGTGCGCGGGATAAAAGTGTGAAATTACAATTACAAAAGAATTACAAAAGAATAAAGTGCATGGGTGGAGATATATGAGGGCTAAGTACCGGTAGTTATGGTTGGTTATGGTTGCAGTGTTGATTTACTTTGAGCCATTCCTTGAGGTTTATTTTGAAGGTTGAATATGTGGGGCATTCCCTTATTGCAACTGGGATAATGTCCCAGATTTTCTGGAACATCTCCTCTCTGGCAAGCCCTGGTGGTCATGCCTTCCACGGTTCTCCGTTTGAAAAATTCACCCAGAGGAGGTGGCACGAGACCATGAAGACATTTAAACACAAAACAGGCGTATCTAAAGATTATAAAATTATCAAAATCTAAAAAATGTAGCTTTTTCAGGACATTACATATGTGAAAGGAGAATGGCTTTTTATCATAGATTTTTAGAGCTTTTTTGAAGAGAGATTCAATGGGCTTAATTGCTGTTTTACAGGCCAGTGACCAGCTCGTTAACACATTCAGTGCCAAGGACGTCTGTGGACGTCCTAAAAAAAAGTAACGTTCAGTGCCAAGGACGTCTGTGGACGTCCTAAAATCATAATTCATATTATTCCATAATTCTTCTGTTTAAGGTCGTACCCAGCCAGTGAGCATGAATCCCTTCAAGGGATCACACGGCGCCACCTTAAAAATCACATCGCAGCTGCGCAGTGCAGCCACGTTAAAACCTTGCGACGCCCAGAGTCTCTTGTAGAGTAGGTTGGTCAGTAGCATTAGCATTAGCAGTATCAGTAGCAGAAGAAGAGAATAGATTTATAGCATTTAGTAGCATTTAGTAGAATTTAGTAGCATAGCGATTTTAGATTAGTTTGTGAGATTGTGTAGTGAGTGGATTCGAGTGCTTGGTGTGAGGTGAGTGCGTGCGTGGGTGGGTTGTGTCGGGTGTGTGTGAGTGTGCTAGCGAGTGTGCCTGGGTTAGATTTAGCAGTTAGCATTTAGCGTTAGTTAGGTCAGGGTAGATAGGATCTGTGTACAAAAAAACAAAAAAACAAAAAAAAATTGTCCGTGTGTCTCTGTCTGTCTGTCTGTCTTGTGTGTCTGTTTTGTTAGACTAGCGTTAGTGTTAGACTAGCGTTAGACTAGCGTTAGTCTTAGCGTTAGTGTACAGTTAGACTAGCGTTAGTTAGCTGTTAGCTGTCATGCCCAAGGCCAGGCGTAAGCGTGGTGGGCCGCTCCCAGGGCCTGGCCAGCTCACACTGCAACAGGCTCTCAGCCGTGCTGTTCGGGAGAGAGATCTCCCTGAAACAGACACGGATGAGCCCGAGGAGACGGCTTCATCATCTCCTGATGACGCCAGAGATGAGGAATGGCAGCCCCCTGGCCCTGGACCTAAGAGGCGAACATTCTTGGACGAGGCGGCTTCCAGAGGTTAGAACCTACATATAGGCTATAGATAGCCTACTTTATTGATCCTTTACAGGAAACTATTACTACTAAAGCTGTAAATGCCAGACGATTGTATGCATAGATGACTTCTCGATTGTTGACAAAAATGTGATATTGTAAGTTCTGATATTGTAAGTCGATTTGAATAAAAGCGTCTGCCAAATGCCGTAATGTAATGTCTAATAATAAAAAGAAGCAGGAGAAAAATAGGAGGTAGAAATGTAAAAAATAAAATAAACACACCCACACACCTTTTATTATTCATCAATTTATTTTCGTCAACACAAAGCTTGGTAAGAATAACGATCCTGCAATTAGTTAGCATACTAATAATACCATGTAAAATATTCAATTTCAGAGTTGGAGCACAGCTCGGAGGAAGACGCCAGTCGCAAAGGAAGACATCAGCCAGTGATGCAGTGTTTAGTTTAGTTTAGTTAGTGTCAACGAGTGTGTGGGCAGTCCATCAAGCTTTAGTATGTTTATTTGCTTTGACAGTTGAAAAGTAGAGACACTGGAGAGAAAGCTGTAGCGGGATTCAGTCCTTCAAGACTACAGTAACGTTACCTCCAAACACAAACTGCCTGCTGTCTGACTGTTGTCAAGCCGTCCAATAGCAGTGTCATTACTGTAACAAGAATAGTAGCAGTTGTAACACAGTAATAGCATCAGTCATGTGTATGCCTTTTTTTCATAAAATGTGTTGGTTCTTTTGAAAAAAAAAAAAAAAAAAAAGCTGGAATCAAATATTTGTAGAAAATAAATGGAAGATTCTTTTCACATACTTGTTGTTATTGACTTGAGTTGAGTTTCCAACCTTTCGTTTGAGGTATTGCATTTTGTTCAACTCTAAGCAGAATTTATTCTGTGGGCTATTATGAAAATACTATGCATAAAAATGTGTTTTAGTTGGAAACTACTTTGAAGGTTTTTTTGAAGAAAAGAATACACTGCATGAAATGTTGTGGTGGAATATTTGATTGTTACACACCAAATGAAAGCTTAGCAAGTGTACTTTCATCATCAAAAAAAAAAAAGTTGATATCATGTTTCTTTATGGAGAGATGGCCTGCAACATACACCTTGATGCCATAAAAAGCAGCGTCTTGAAGTTGGACTAAGCGGTGTTCAAATATTTGTAAAAAATAAATGAAACATTCTTTTTACATACTTTTTCCCCCAAGGTAAAGTAGACATTCCAACCTTTCATTTAGGAATAGCATTTTATCAAGCAGAATTCATTCTGTGGGCTATTATGAAAATACTATGCATAAAAATGTGTTTTATTTGCAAACTACTTTGAAGGTTTTTTTGAAGAAAAGAATACACTGCATGAAATGTTGTGGTGGAATATTTGATTGTTACACACCAAATGAAAGCTTAGGAAGTGTACTTTCATCATCACAAAAAAAAAAGTTGATATCATGTTTCTTTATGGAGAGATGGCCTGCAACATACACCTTGATGCCATAAAAAGCAGCGTCTTGAAGTTGGACTAAGCGGTGTTCAAATATTTGTAAAAAATCAATGAAACATTCTTTTTACATACTTTTTCCCCCAAGGTAAAGTAGACATTCGAACCTTTCATTTAGGTATAGCATTTTATCACACTTGAAGCAGAATTCATTCTGTGACCTTTGTTTACATAAAAGTGTGTTTATCTCGGAAAGTAAAAAAAAACAGCAGAAAACCCTTGAAAGTGCTCTTCCTGCAGAGGCTGTCATTTCATAATGGAACTGTCTAGAAACAAAATTTCTTCTTTGAGAGAAGCAGGAGTGTCCAATGTTTCATTTGAGTCCAGTCCTGTCAATATACCCCTAATAGAAAAAATTCTATAGCTGTTTTCAACTGAATGGAAGTGAACCTGGCACAGGCTCCAGACAATTTTACTGAAGCGCTGTGGCACTCAATGTGTTAAGCAGCAGTCGAAGTGGGAAAAACCATGGAATGCAGAAACATTAAGGCAGCATTGTCAGTCAATAGGTTTCTGATCTGCCTGAAGTTTGCAAGGTTATATTTGACTGAGTTAATCACCTTTTTGATGTGTTTCCTGAAGGAGAGTTGGGAGTCCAGGATGACTCCCAGGTATTTGAACTCATTCACCAGGGCGACCTCCTCTCCTTCCAGAAACACACCAGTGTGTGATATTCGTTGGTTTCTTTGTGAACATCATACAGACAGTTTTTTGTGTGTTTAAAAGAAGACAGGAGTTTGTGAGCCCGTTCTGACATGGACCATTGCTACTGTAAGTGCTAGTTTGTGCAGCAGCCTCTGCAGCATTAGCTGCGGCCGTGAAAATGACGGCGGTGTCCGTGTACAACTGTGCATGGAAATTGGTACAGGCATCAAAGAAATCATTATTATATAATGAAAACAAAATTGGTCCGAGTATGGATCCTTGGGGGACCCCTACTGGACAGTCTAGGAATGGGGATTTGACACCATTGACCACCACACACTGCTTTGTTGGAGAGATAGGATTTCATCCTTTTGAGTGCCTGGGCCGAGAAATTGAAACGGGACAGCTTGGCTAGTAGTACTCGGTGGTCGGCGGTGTCAAAGGCCCTTTTAAGATCAAGGAAGACAGCTCCAACACAACCATTTTTATCCAGAAGACACTTTGCTTTCTCAACAAACATACTTGTAGTCGACGTATAGCCCACTTCCGGTTTATTGTTTTTGCCTTCAAAATAAAAGCACGATAAAGTTTGGTTTTTACAATAAACGTTAAAGTAGTACGGTAATCTAACTATGAGACCCAACATAATGAACATAAGAACACGAGGAACCTCTAGTTTAATGTTTGAATGAAAATAGACCAGCAGAACAAATACAAAGGAAATGCACAGATATGTGGTTTAAATCGTTGATTCATGATATACTTCTTTATTTAATGGGAAACCTTATTTCCTTATTTAATGGGAAACCTTACTTCCTTATTTAATGGGAAACCTTACTTCCTTATTTAATGGGAAACTTTTGTTTTATAAGGGATCAAGAGAAGAGATTATCAAGTATAGGTGATACCCATTATGCGAAATTTGTGTGGTCTTGTAAAATCTAAAGTAAAATTAGCCGAAAACAGCCATAAGCGAAGCTATTTCAGAAATGGAACAACAATTAAGAACAAGAGTATGCAGTCGTGGAGTTTCTCTGCGGAAAAGACGTTTTTGCCATACTTCCGACTGGATTTGACTGCACGCCCACATGCACACACACACACACGCACGCCCACATGCACACACACACACTTGACAGTGCGACATCCACGTGTGCAATAAAGTCTCTCTGAAGAGACAGACTACAGTCACCCTACACACAGAATTATAATGGTATATCTCTCAGCCATATTTGAATAGTCCTAGGATTTGGATGTTTAGGAGTCAAAGTCTATAGGCCTTCCTCAGGTATAATGACAGATTTCACTATAGGCCAAACAGTTTTGCCAGCTGGCATATCAAATCTCAGATACTCATCAAGCTCAGGACAAGGCGAGTTTGGGCTGAATGCCAATGTCCTGAACTTGAGACTTTTCACGTGTTGAAAAGTTCATGTTTGGCTGGGTTTTGGCCTCTGCCTTTGAGAAGGATGGGAGCCGGGAAGAAGGCATGTTGAGGTATTGAACGAGTAGCCACAGTAGAGAGAGAACCGTAAGCCAGCAGCTGTCTGATCCTGGCATGTTGAGGTATTGAACGAGTAGCCACAGACCACAGTACAGAGAACTGTAAACCAGCAGCTGTCTGATCCTGGCATGTTGAGGTATTGAACGAGTAGCCACAGACCACAGTACAGAGAACTGTAAACCAGCAGCTGTCTGATCCTGGCATGTTGAGGTATTGAACGAGTAGCCACAGACCACAGTACAGAGAACTGTAAGCCAGCAGCTGTCTGATCCTGGCATGTTGAGGTATTGAACGAGTAGCCACAGACCACAGTACAGAGAACTGTAAACCAGCAGCTGTCTGATCCTGGCATGTTGAGGTATTGAACGAGTAGCCACAGACCACAGTACAGAGAACTGTAAACCAGCAGCTGTCTGATCCTGGGCTTCTGTCTGCATAATGAAGCTTAATTAGATCCATGGAAGGACGGCAGAGGCAAAGACAAAGAGAAATTAACAGAAAATAACCCCTACTAGAAAGTTAATACTAGTCTGTTTAATGCCTACAATATTGCCTCAATTGATGATACATCTTTGGCAGCATAGACTGTATGGTTTCCTTTCATGCCGATAAAGAATCTCTGAATTGAGGTTATAGAGGAGAGATGTAAACTTGTGTTTGATGTAAACGTGTGTGTGTGTGTGTGTGTGTGTGTGTGTGTGTGTGTGTGTGTGTGTGTGTGTGTGTGTGTGTGTGTGTGTGTGCGTGCGTGCGTGTGTGTGTGTGTGAGTGAGTGAGAGAGAAAGACAGAGAGAGATAGTGAAAGTGGTAAAGCTAGAGTGAGAGACGAAGCCTGATCAGCATAAGGGCAGGCTAGGCCAGACTAATTACTCGACAACAACTTCTGTTTTTCATCATCTCTTCTGCTTTTTGTTGTTGTTTTCGTTTGCTCTCGTCTGGTGAAACTGAATTTGGTGTAATAATGACAGATCTACAGTGGCAGCTCTGTTCCTGTCCACCTTCTAGAGCTCCATCATCCGCTTTCTTTCTTTCTCAATCACTCCATCTTTTGGATCTCCACATCATGGTAGGACTGGGGGACTAGCCAACAGTGGAGGGAGACTGAGGAGAGGAGAGGAAGTTATTTCTGCTGCACGCATTGTAAAGAGAAGGAAATTATTCTTTACAGCCAATGTGCTAAAAATAGAAGCTTGTGGGAGAAGCTAATGTATTTAGGTGGCAGAGTGTCACACTGTGGGTGTAGTGGTGACATAACTCCATCCTGAATGTTGGGGCTTCTTTTAAGGCAAATGAACAACACTTTGTTACAGCATGGAAACCAAAGATCCAGCTTCACACACAACCCCAGGCAGGCAGGCACACACCTCATGTATTATGATTGCATGTCTTTGAGCACGAGACAGAAAAAAAATGAGTTTGTTCAGTCTTTCTTGTGCCATCTGTTGGGCCAAATGTGCATCTTTATCTGCATTTCACTGTGGTGCCTCCTTGCACCTGCCAGCGCCATGTGGCTAGATATACCCATTTAAAATGTACTCACTAACAAGTGGGGAATTAGCAGCCACTGATCAAATATTGTGCTAGCTGGTACAGTTGTCTACTGCTTCCGGCCCTATTCTGTTGGGTCTGATAGGAATAGTCAAAGTAGCAGGTGGACATGTAGCATGCAGACCAAACATAACGTCCATGCTAACAGCTAGACCCCCTAAAGCAGTGGTTCTCAACCTTTTTACACCAAGTAGCAAGTACCACTTCAGAAATTGCCACCATGAAAGTATGAGAGGGGGGGAGGGGGGGGGCACGTACCACGGGTTGAGAACCACTGCACTAAAGGTAAAGGCCAATGCAGATCAGAGAACAAGCGTCATGAGGCTTTAATGGTATTCAAATGAGAAAGAAATGTTTTCTTGTGTGCAGCGAGGTACCAATTAAAGAGTCAAGGCGTATTGACAAAGGGCGCATTGGTTCTGCTAAAGGTCCCCAGCCTGGCAAAAACCACCACCGAAGATTCTCATTGACATCACATTATTTATGCTACATTTGAGTTTGTTTTCATTGTGTATGAAACCAGTCAATTATAGAATGCAGAAAAGTGGTTAACTGGCAAAAATCATGGCTTATTCCAAAATATCATCCCCACCTTGTGGGGATGATATTGACATAAACAAAATTGAGAAGGGAGCTCCTTGAATTTTACAAAAGTAGTATTTAATCCCGAAGTAATATATTCGTGTACACAGCAGTGTTACAAACAGAATATATCTTCAAAGGGGTACACGGGCAAACAAAATCATGGCTTATTCCAAAATATCATCCCCACAAGGTGGGGATGATATTGACATGACATGTGAAGACTGAATCTCTACAGTAGTATAGTAGTGTGATGATCGAATCCGTCACGGCATTTGTGAGCTGTCATTGGTCAGATTAACTGTCAGTCAGAAGTTTTTAATTTACCATGTCAGCCATGAGCAGTCTGGTTAGTTTAAATGTCAATCACGGGCGCCATTTTGTGTGAATGAATTGATCATATTAAATATTAAATGTTTGGCAGGCACGGACGGACGCCGTGTTGAAACACCATTCCACATGAGACTCAGAACGGAGGATGATGGCTTATGGCTTAATGATGAACTATTGACTCTTTAACCGTGAACCGAACCCATCGATGTCACTGTGCATGTGTGTCACGTGGCTTTTGCAACCAGAGTGCGCGTGGTGGACTATCGCACAACAACACAGCTGATTGGACAGCAGCTGATGGAGAGGAGCGCTCCCCTGCTTGTTTTTTCGTGATCAAATATTTTTTTATTTTCTTTCAGGGGAGCAAGACATTAACATCCATTATATAAGTAGATACATACATGTGTGGGCATGTAGAAACAGGCATATCATGCTCCCCTGCTTGTGAAGGCCCAGGGAGGCAACCGAGTGACGAGGATGGACCATGACAGGCGGTACGGGGAAGACGAGCTGGTGCCCAAAGAGGAATGTGCCCGGCCCTCATTACAAGTCATGGTCATGCTGCTAACGACTAACAATTATGAATGCTACCCCTATACTAGAACAAAGTCAACGTAGTTTGATAACAGATCACATTCAAACCCATGACAATGATGCTCTGGAGAATTTCACTAGCATCTGACACCTATCACATAGTGGTGAGACATAAGGGTAGATCCTGTGCAACCTAGACTTGGCATAGTGAAGTCGGTGAGTGACTTTAAATTGGATCAACTGGTGTCTGGTGTTGATTGAGCAGAGTTGGACCACAGACAGACTCCTGTCCCATATCATTTCAGAATATAAGTTCCTCCTGCCATGCCTCTCTAATCCTCTCAGTGGAGGCCCTGATACAGCCATCAAACAGATACACAAATCTAGAGATAAGGTGCCTGGAGTCAGGGGGACTCAACAAAACATCAAAAAGCATGTTCATTTGGGAGAACTTCAAAGTCACGAAACTTGGATCGAACATAATGTCTAACTTGTAGTATTTTGATTGAGTTTTTCACAACAAAACTCAGATTCCTTAAAGCCCCAGGCGTCTCTAGCTTAGAAAATAGCATTGCTGACAGGGAGGAGTTTGCAATAGAGCTGGCCTCCATTTTTAGCCACAGGGGGGCCCCGATAATTAAATTGCCAGGAATTTTTGACATAAGTAGAGGAACCTGGGGAGTGAAACCATCTTAACCGAGTTTATGCAGCCAATCATGGACAAAGGGAGAATTTTCCAGTTTTCTATATACATTGTTTAAGTCTTCAAACAAAATCACCAAAATTCAACTTAAATATTAATTTAGGATCTCTGGGTATGGTCAGGCCAAGATAGGTAAGGCGGTCCTTTGCCAATTTGAATGGGAGATTTTCCAAGAAACTAGGAGTGAAGACATCAGAGAGAGGCATAAAGTCACTCTTTGTCCAGTTAATTGTGTACCCGGACAGCTTACCGAAGGAAGTGATTAGCTCTAGGAGAGGGGGGATCGATTTCTCTGAGTCATTTAGGTATAATATTACATCGTCAGCATACAAACTGATGCGTGTCTCGATACCTCCGACCTTCAGGCCTGCAATACCTGGGTGAGCATGTATTTTCAAGGCGAGGGGCTCGAGTGCAACGGCAAAGAGGGCAGGTGAAAGAGGACAGCCCTGCTGAACCGAGTGAAGCAACGGGAACCTGGTCGACTTATCACCATTGGTTATAACTGAGCATGTTGGACTATATAAGCTTTACCCAGGATATGAATGAATCTCCAAATCCGAAACTGTGCAGTGACTCAAACATATAAGGCCACTGAACCCGATCGAACGCCTTCTGTGCGTCGAGTGACAAGATCGCCGCACCACTGGTCTTACTGTGGTCTGCATACATGGTGTTCAGAAGTCGCCTGACATTAAAGAAAGATAACCTATTTGGGATGAACCCCGTCTGGTCAGGGTGAATGATGGATGATAAATGCTTATTCAAATGGATAGCCAGAGTTTTAGTGATTACCTTTCTGTCAAAATTCTGGGGCGCAACTGATCAGTCTTGTTACAATGCCTCCTTGTGTGTGTGTAACATCACTGATCAGTCTTGTCACAATCCCTCCTTGTGTGTGTGTGCGCCCTTATGACATCACTTTTGACATCACTGATGACATCATCACTGATGACATCATCACTGATGACATCACTGATGACATCACATCATTAGCCTAATTTTAAAAATCCGCACGGGTGCCCTTTACACACCCTGAAGGTTTCAGCTAGGTTTCAGATAGATAGATAGATAGATAGATAGATAGATAGATAGATAGATAGATAGATAGATAGATTAAATAATTTAGGTTACTACAGTAATTAGGTCTACTTTTGATTTTGATTATTAGGCTTACTTTTATCAATTTCAGACAAATTATGGAAAATTCTGCAATATTCCATGTTTTACAGTTGATTGATTACATTTTTATTACCAAATTGCATGATTCCGTCCGTTCTTTCCGTTTTGCGGAAGTCATATGGCCTAATAGTTTGAGCATTATTCAAACAGAATGATGAGGAGAGACTGCCAGGTGGAGTCTCTTCTGTGTGCACTCTCTCTCTCTCCTTTCTTTTCCATTGATTTAGCCCTCTACACCCCCGTCTCACCCTCCCTACAGCCCTCTGCTTCTGACCCTCCCCTACAGCCCTCTGCTTCTCACCCTCCCTACAGCCCTCTGCTTCCACAGTTTCATACTACCATCACTCGTACTCTTCAAATCTATACTCGTAGCGCCTCCTCCCTTGCTGCCATCCCCTCTTTTCTCAGTTAATAATGCCTCAGTCATAGAGCCTCAGCCTCAGTCATAATCACAGCAGATAGACTGAGGTTTCCACAAGGGGAGAAGGGGAGATGGAGTGTGTGGATTAGTAACAGACTATTTGCACTGGCTGCAAACCTATGACTTATTGTTCAGCCAATGACAATGAAAGTCAAGACATCATGTGACCTGGGTTAGTTGGTTGCACGAGGGTGGGAGGAAGCAGCGAGTCATGGTATTAGTTTCAGTACCAGCATGAATAAAGGTTGGGCCTATCAGTCAGAACAAGACATTGAATTAGTTTTTTGTTATTTTGTACTGCAGCAGGACACACTTCAACAGCATGTCAAACACACATATTCCCATGGTTTGGGGAAAAGGAAAAAAATCAAGATGAATGAAACTGAATGAACTTCTGACATAGCCTGCAATTTGTGAGCATATCTCTGAAGCGCTTGAGTGTTTTTGGTACTCTGACAGTGGCTTCCTGCTTATTCATGATGTGTATTTTTCATCTTAAAGGAAATGTCTACAGTCCAAATTAGACCAAAATGAACTGTGAGCCTGATGAACCACTGCAATCCTTTTCCATTTTTGTGCCAATTGGTCACTGACTGTTTTAGGCATAAAAACGCCACAGGTATAACTAAATAGCCACCACTAACACCTTGTGGTGACGCTGCTGTTGGGCAAAATACAGTACTTAGTTTATTCATGGTACAGAAACTTGTTTCCAGTGTACGCAAATTCAACCCAACAAGCTGTTTCCAGTGTCTTCTCATTGTAAGGAAGTGACGCCATTTCTAATGTGATTAGGCTCAGAGAAAGGAGAGAGAGAGAGAGAGAGAGAGAGAGAGAGAGAGCTCTCTGTTCTGGTGATGGGCTGTGTTGACTTATGTGTCTGGGGCAAGGGCAAAGCAAAGTCAAAGACTATCCCGGGCCAACAAAATACTTTAACAATAACAAACAAAAATCAGGGGTGTAGTGCTACCAGAGCACACCGGAACGACACTCCGCCACTTGTTTTTTTCTTCTCCATGAGGAAATAGAATAAGGTGAAGGTGTTTTGCTGCTTGCTTTTATTTCTATCTGTCTTGAGTGACCAAGTTTGCCCGCTGTGCTCTTCTATTGAGTTAGTAAGGCTAAAGACCCTCCTATCTGATGAGAGAATACACAGAGCCCTTGGAATGAAATCGTATTCCTCCTATAGCAAGGGCTATTCATGTGATTTGAGTTTCTATTCATAGAAAATATATGCACGGCAGACAGGGACCAGGGTTGCTATCTGTTCTGTTGTTTGATTAGGTTCCGGTTATGATTTCATGAGACGTCCTGCTGATAGTTGGCTCTATATCTACATGGAGAGATATCACCGATTACTGTCATTTTAATCCATTTAATGTCTATCAGAATACTCCGTCAAATATGGCTGATGACATAGTTTGTTTTTCTTAGCTGTGTCTGGAATTTGTGTAATTCTGTGATAGGCAGCAATGTGCTGCAAGGCATCCAGTCTGCCGGAAAGCCATTAGAAGAAGAAGTCACTCTGTTGGTTGGTCGGTCGGTCCACAAAAAAAGTTGGTCCTCGTTTGAAGCAGATGCATCGTTCTGGCACGGGATGTTATAGATATGTCTGATGATGCATCACATAAGTGATATATATAACTGATGACATTACTGACGATATGATCACAGATGATGTCACAATGTCTATGACAATAATCAAAATCAATGTCTGTCACAAATCACTCATGCACAGAGCCATTGTGACAACATGACAACTCTGACTGGCCGGATTCCAGATTCCCCTTGTTTCTTTCTTTCTCGGGGGCCACGGACGTCATAAATCACCGATGACATCACAATTCTCCCTTAGTGACATCACTGATGATGACATAGTCTGACATCACTGTTGATGTCACAATGTCTATGACATCGCTGATGATGTCACAATGCCTATGGCATCATCAGTGGCTATGACATCATCAGCCACCACTGACCATCACTCGAAGATTGTGGGGCATGAAATCATCAGTGGGTATGTTGTATGACATCATCACTCACCAGTCACCACTAGCCACCACTTGACAATGATGATGACGATGATGTCATCGCTCTGCCCACCACACGATGATTGTGGGGCATGACATCAGTGGGTATGACACACCACTGGCCACGACTTGACAATGGCGACTTTTAGTATACTATAATATGGTGGCACCCCGTTAATTGGCAAAATGGCGGACTGTGAAAATAGGATCAGTGTTAGAAAGCAGTTCGATTCTGACGTAGAATCTCTTAAACTCTCGGAATTGTTAGATCATGGATGGAAGTTATTTGAAGAGGTAGACACTACAAATGAAGCCCTTGGATCTAACCCTGTACAGGTCAAAGTGAAACGCGGTATAACCATGTTGGAAGAAGCGTCCAGAATGGTCGCTCAGCTCGAGCTGTTTAGCCGCAATGAGGAGCTGGAAGAGATAGCTAGCACAGAGTTGAAGTACCTGCTGTTACCCGCGCTGTTAGGTGCCCTGACCATGAAGCAGACCAGCCGTGACAAACGATTAGACTTTGTCCAGACAGCTAGGGCCTACTTTCATGATTTCCTCAAGATATGCAAAGAGTATAGCGTGTCAAAGTTTGAATTGCCAAAGCCGATGATTGACAATGATGCAGAATCAGAAAACAGATATTGTACAACCAAGCCTTCGTCCCTGGTTGCCATGGCATCGCAGAGACAGGCCAAGATAGAGCGGTACCGGCAGAGGAAGGAGGTGGAAGCCAGACTATCTGAAGTCAGGGTATCTGTGGGGAGCGGACAGGCCGACGATGAAGTTATCAGAGATTACTACCTTCTCAGTGTGCGGAAATGGGTCACCATATCTTTGGAGGAAATTGAAAGCATTGACCAGGAAATGGAGATTCTGAAGAGAATAGATACTATGAAACCACTATCCCAGTGTGAACAGCAATCCAGGACACCTATGAAACCGTTTATCCTCACGAAGGAAGCAGTACAAGCACGGGTATTTGGGGCTGGTTACCCCAGCCTTTCCACAGTGACAGTAGATGAGTGGTATGAACATGGAGGCCTGTCTGACCAGGGGATACCCAGGAGGGTTGCTGTTGAGGAGGATGTTGACGCAAAGGAGCAGGAGAAAGAAGAGAAAGAGAAAATGGCTGAGAAGGACAATGAGGAGTCCCTGCAGAAAGCCAGAGACTGGGACGACTGGAAAGACACTCATCAAAGAGGTTGTGGAAACCGCCAGAACAGGGGCTAAACAAGCCCAAACAGCCACAACCACCACTCATGTGAAAGAAAGGCCGGGGTTTTCATTCATTTTCATTCAAAGAAATCCAGGAAGTAGATTTTCTTGAAAATTCAAATACTGAAAAGCTTTTAGTATTAGGTTACAAAATCCCACTCTTTCCCACTTCCGACTTGCCCTCCGACCATAAATGAATGCAGCATATGACATCGGTGATATGACATCACTATAGTAGTGACCTGGCCACCAGGCCAAGCCGTCTAGAACTAGTCATCATTGGTGATTTGACCTCATCACTGTCTGAGACATCATCAGTGATAACATCTGTGCTATATTGCTGCAATCATGCATTGCCAGAGGTGGAGAGTGCAAATGCCTCATCTCTGACCTATGTGTGTTCGAGCTTCAAGCCTTCAAGTCGCAAAACCATGGATGCTAATAACATCAGCTATTCCAGCTAACAGCCAATAACAACGTTAACGTTTATTTAGGGGTGTCACAATATATCGTCCCACGAAATTTCGCGATAGTAAAACGTCACGATATGTATCGTTGAGATGAAATCTCATATCGTGAAAAAAAAAAAAAAAACATTTTTTTTTTTTTTTCAAAAGTAGACAAAGAAACGTCTTTGTTTGTTGAAGTTCAATGTGTGGAAAGTAGTTCAGTTGAACAAGTCTCTGAAGAGACACATGAGAAGTTATACAGGAGAGAAACCATTCAATTGAGTTTCTGGCAAAACTGTTTACTTGACAGGAAAAACTGAAGATGCATAAAAAATAGACTAAGAAAAGTCTTGTTGTTTGAGTTTGAAGAAAAACTGAAGATGCATAATGAGAATTTATACTGCTGAGAAACCTTTTAGTTCAAAGTAAATCTAAGTGACGGTGTAACTCATTCTATTTCAAGATAAGCCTTATCTCCAATCTCATGTTTTTTCTAGTTGTTATTGTAATAACAATTTCCCACAACAGCATGTTTTGTATTTGTGCATTTCAAATAAAATACTACTTTTCCAGGCATATATTGTCATTATTCAAGTTTAAAAAAATATTGTTAAAATCGTATCGTATCGTTATCGTGAACCCAGTATCGTGATACGTATCGTATCGAGAACTGAGTGTATCGTGACACCCCTACGTTTAATACATTGTATGAGTTTAACCAATGTGGTTGAAATTAAATTCATACCTTGTGGATGGCCATGTTGAAATGATCTCAACTGACGCGCTGGGAGCAACTAGGGGTTGAGAGTTTGTGAGTAGGAACTCAGCGTTAACGCAGCGTTTTTGTTTTGTTTTTTGCTAGTAGCAAGTGGCAATTTGCGACCTCAGAGTTAAAAATGAATGCAGCATATGACATCTCTATAGTAGTGACCTGGCCACCAGGCCAAGCCATCTAGAAATGACATCATCGGCGACCTGGCTACTTTCTGTCTTTCGTGGGGACAGACAGACAGACAGTCAGACATACGGACAAACCCTCTTCTTTTCTTTTTGTTTTAACCTTTATTTATACAGGGGGAATCTTACTGATGGTCTTACAATGGTCTCTTTTTCAGGAGTGCCCTGTTCACATTAACACAGACAATTATAGACGCCTCATCCACTAATGGCCATGCCGTAAAAATCAACCAATTCCTGCTACAGAGAATTGACTCCCCTACACCACCACACACATACTGTACACCCTACCCTACACCACCACACACATACTGTACACCCTAAACATATTTGAATGCGCCTCCTGCAGTCATGAATAGTTTAAATGTCAACGCATCGTCAACGCATTGATGTGACTGACCATCCTTCCTCCTGCAGCCCGAGTCCTAAACCAGCCAAAGTCTATTTCCTGTGCTGGCCTTGAGTCTGGCTGGCGGCTTTTGGCGACACCGGTGTGGCTGCCCTGACATTGACCGGCTAGCCTAACCCCATCACGAGGAAGGAAGGGAAGAGGTGGCTCTGATGAATGCGTCAGTTCAGACTAGGGATGTTCATTTTGAAAATTTTCCAAAATCGATAATCGGTGAAAATGAACGATCAATTATCGATCATCGATTTTATTAATACTTAGAAAATTTTCAATTTTTTCAATTTTTTTTTTTTTTTACAAAATGAATGCCTATGGCAGAAAATACGAAAGACAACGTGTTCTCCTCAATGAACTCTTTATTTCAATGTGTCTCCTCTCCAACACTGCTGTCCCCGGCGCATGCCGGTGTGAATTTCCCATGTTTAAAACAGTTTTGTTGGCACAAAGGCCCGTGCCCAGCCAGAAAACTAGAGACTATATGAAGCTCCACCTCACGTTAGTCGGCTGTGCAATGGAGTGGGGCGAGGAGGAACGAATTCCACCCAAACCTAGTCCACAAAAAAAAAAAAAAAAAAAAAAAAAAACTCGATCCAAATGCCACAGGATCGATTCCAATCCTTAACGATCGATTATCGATTTTCGATAATTGATGAACATCCCTAGTTCAGACTGTATGTGTGCCATGTGTGCGCTGCAGTGATGACATACTGGGCAGACCGATGGGAAATAAACACTCCATTTCCAGCAGGGATGAATCACAGGCTTTGCTACCTTTCCCAACCTTGCATACCGTTTTACCAACTTTATATAGTCGTCCATGGCATTTCTGCTGTGTTAGGAAGTAAACAGTGGAGCAACAAGATACAGAGAGAGTGGCTGACGCATGCCAGGAGGTCAAGAGGTCTCAAGTTCATGAGTACAGGAGCGTTCCTCACCATGATTAACTGTGGATCACCAAGAAGCCCTACACCAGGGGTCGGCAACCTTTTTGATATGAAGTGCCATTTTCAATTTTGCTTGTCAATCAGTGTGCCACACCAATATTAATGACTCGCACATCAAAATGTAATGTTATTCCTTCCAAAATCAGGACATTGAAGTAAAGCACTACACGGCACAGTCCTTCTCTGTCTCGCTCGCTGGCATTTTTCATCTGCTTTCTGCTGCCCAGAGCCATGTATATAGGATATTTACGGTAGTGACCCACTCTCTGCCTCTGATTGGTTGCCTTCTATGGCAGCAGCAGAGCAATCGAGTGGCATCTACTGCTCTGCTGCAACCAATCAGAGGCAGAGAGTGGGTCACAACCGTAAATATCCTAAGTAACATGCCGCGCAATTGCAAATGGCTGTGAAGTAGGTCATTTGACAGGGCACTTCAACATTTCTACAAAAAATCTCAATTGCGCACTTATTGCTGCTGTACGCTGCCGTGCCAGTGGTTAACCCTTCGCGTGCCAGAGGTGGCACCCGTGCCATAGGTTGCTGACGCCTGCCCTACACTATAATGTCCTATTCACAGAATGAAGGCTCTATAAGTGGCAGACAATAGGGATGCATAAATAAATAAAAATTGACGATGTCAATAACCGATATTAACATCACTGTTATATGGCCGATAACCGATATTTACCGTTGTCGATATGATCTGTATAAAAACAAGTTTCTATGATAATCAAAATTCGTATTCGTACATAGTGAAAAACAGTGAGTTTGAAAAAGTAATGTCTTTATTTCCAAAACATTTGGAGAAGAAGCCCATAAATCATTAATTTTGGCCAATAACGATTAACGTGGCTGTTATGTTGCTCATCGGAACAATAAAAATATAAAAAATGACACAAACATTGGCCGATTGCGATATATAGTGAATCCCTAAATACAAACAGAGCATGACAGCAGAGGTCTAGCTTCAGCTTCCTATAGTACAGAGAAGATGAGAGACCTTGTCTCATATTGCACAGCCATCATGTCCTGTCATTGAGTCAACAGATCAATAGCAGTGGTGTTGAACCTGAGCCCTGTAGCACTTTGACTGCATCACAACATCATTAGCTATTCATGAGGCTGCTGCTGAATTACAAAAGACCATGAGCCGTTTGTTTGTGGCCAGACAATACAGGGCTTTCTGTTTTCTTTCTTTCAATTCAACAACGTACATGCATACAGAATATACTCACACACCATGGAGGGAGAGCGCAATTAATGCTTTAATCAACAGTATCACATTATAAAACATTGATGGAAAGGGCTTGATGTGGTTAACAGTTAATGTGCAAAATGGAAGGAGAGATTTTTTGAATAAGTTCTGACGTAGCGAAAATTTAACTCCCAGGACTGATCAGCTGGACCATGTGCTCTGCACAGCTGAGCTGGCAGCGTATCCGGTCTGCTGCGACGCGTTGTGCTGGTGGAACCGGCGCCCGACCCACCCAACAAATGGCCCAATAATCCTGCAGCAGAACAAATGTTCTGGATCCTAAAGTGTGGCATCCAAAGGCTCCAACTCCATCCCTAAAATGCCTTTTCCACTGTGAATCCCAGAACTGTTTTGTGCGAGCCGTTTCCTACTAGATATATATGGCGAGCATCATAATAGATTGGGCGTTTCTCCAGTTATATTGGCCGTAGGATTTACTCATCATCACCACCAGAAAGAAAGAAATATGGCTACCAGCACATTAAATGACAGCATGTATTACTTCTCCTAGTTGTCCAAGTTTGCTTAGAATTTGCACAAAACCTGAATGGAAACACGACTATTGAGACAGTTTTCACAATTAGGGACTGTGTTTTGGAGATCTTTCCTTATGGCCACAGAGCAGTACAAACAAAGTGAAATGCAGCACGAAGCAAGAACTTAGCTAATTCCTACATTAACTCACATACCATGAAGAACTTTTTCTACGTCTCACTCTCACCAACCTCCCCTCTCTCTTTCCTTCAGTCTTTTTCCCTCTCTCTCACCAACCTCCCCTCTCTCTTTCCTTCAGTCTTTTTCCCTCTCTCTCACCAACCTCCCCTCTATCTTTCCTTCAGTCTTTTTCCCTCTCTCTCACCAATCTCTCCTCTCTCTCTTTCCTTCAGTATGTAGCCCTTTGACCCAGTGTCCCTGTGTTTATTTAGCCATCAATTCCCTGTGTCAATATGCCTTTATTTAGTCATTCCTTCACAGCAGCCCTGTCCTTGGGACCAGCCCAGTCATTACCTACAACTCTCCCTCTCTCTCTCTCTCTCTATCACACACTACTAGAGCGCGACTGATATTATCTGCCTTTTATTTATTTATTTATTTATTCTATTTGTATATATTCTACTTATGTGTTTTGCCAGGCAGCTGCTGCCAGCCTACATCTGGCTATGTCTGAAAGAAGGAAGGAAGGAAGCTGACTGACTACTTCTTCTGTGGTGTTTTATGGCAAGTTGGCATCCTTTATGTTGCATTACCACCTCCTTCTGGATTCATCCATCCACTGTTTCCCTACATTCTGTCTTCATATCTGGCTCATTCCGGCCTCTCGCAGATACGAACCCCCTAAGCTGACTGACAACCCTCAAAGGTGAAGGAAGCTGACTAAAGCGCAAATTGTGTTCACACGAAATCGCCGGCGCTGACTGCGCCAAGGGGGTCGCTGCAGCTGGTCGTCCTATCGGCGCAGCTCGGGGGAGGGGGCGTGCAGCTCCTCGAAAATCTGACTTTGCGGCGTCAACACGGACGTGACGTGACCAGCACGAGAGCTGTGATTGGACGTGTGATTGTTGTGAGGAATGAGGAAATGCAATTTCCTCATTTAACAGTGCTTGTCCCTCATCTAGCAAAGCCTTCTGCAGGCTCACCGGAATGAGTTTTGAAATGGAGGGACAGTAAAATGTCCCCCCACCGACATTATTGCAAGTTCTTGGTAAACAACACGATAGCGTCATATGTAATGGACATGATGAGTGTACCACAAGCGACCTAGTGTTTTTGAGGTGTACCACGTTACGTTCGAGTATGCACAGTCTCGCTGTCGCCGCTCGGCGGCGGCAAGGCTCCAAGTCGAGGCTGCGCAGAACCCTGTCAGCACCTTAAGGCCCTGTTTACACTGCAACGCAATTAGCAAGTTAGTACCTTCCTTTTACATGGCAACAGCGTTCTTGGGGCCTGAAAATGCAAAAAAGTGTAAACAGGTCATCACTGATGACATTACTCACTGATGACATCACTCAGTGATGACATCACAATTGCTCAAGTGACATCACTCTGGAGTCTGACTGACTCACAAGCCTGAGGACAAATGACGTCATCAGTGGCCAGCAAAAATATTGCCAGGCAGCCAGATGACGGATGACATCAGTAACACATATGCTGCCTGGCATAAAGCGAATTCGCGCTTGTTATCATAATTATTAAATTCACAGTTAGGTTTACTATTTCAGTACACTGATATCATTTTACACAATAAAGTTTATTGTTAAACTGTAAAATATCCTGCCTCCATTACATATCTTTGTCAAAAGTGTTGGAAAATTAGATATTGTATATATATAGTACAGAATAATGTCCGATATATTGATATCGATTTTTTTTTTAACTCCCTACTATCAGTATCGGCCTCAAAAATCCAGTATTGGTCAGGCCCTAGTCTCTCCCCAGACTCAAATATTACGTTGAATCGCTGTGCTCCGCATACTACAAGTGAGTCTGTGCCAGTTAACAGCAACTGCTGGTTTTGAAGGCAGGTTGAAATTGAATGAGTGACAGGTCGTAGCACCGATGAGAGAGCAAATGGGCTGCGCCTCCCGTGTTGTCTGATCGCAAAGTCGTTACTGATTGGAGAGGACTGAAGCCATCACTGGCATATGACTGGCCAAGTGAACGGTTCCCTCCCATAACCAGCCCTCTGAGGGAAAGTGTCCCAGACCCAGAGAGAGCTCTGCAGCATGCAGTAACGTAGTGTATCAGCGTAAGAACTCTCATGGGTCTGGCGTCGAGACTAGTTGGGCCCTAACACACACACACACACACACACACATACAGTATCAACACTTACACCATACTCAAGATATGCAAATTACACCATCAAAATGTGTAAGATTTCCCCCCGAGCCAGTGTCAATATTGAAGTTGTTTCAAGATGTTAAAATGGCCAACATAAACTTCTGTTATAAGGCGAGGCGCACTGGTTGTAGGCAGCCTGGTGAAGGAAGTATTAGGATAAATCAGGCCTGATGTGAATCGTTAAATCGATCGGTTTACAGACAGGCCAAACTTCTGGGTATTTTCCCACCATATATATTCAGACTGGGGATAGTGACGTTTAAAGATATGTAGTAGTATGGTGTTATTACTACCACAGCATTAGCGGGGTTCAATTCTGACACTGCTATTCGATCTTGGCACAGGACTGGTAGAAACGCACCAATAGAAGCAATATTGATATTCAAGTTGGTTCATACACATTTTGACCAATGGATTTCCATTACATTTCAATGACTTTAAACCACGTTTCCATGACCAAACATTTTGTGAAGAAAAAGTGAGTGAGTTACAACATTGTAACTTTAAAATATCACTAGCCTACTAACAGATTACAATAAATGAAAAACTAACATGGTCAGTCAGTACTCCCAAAAGGATATCCACCTGATTCTGGACTAAGCTGGGGTCTGGAACCAAGAGCTACATCTAATATGCCAGACATCAAGTCTTACGCCTTGTGCACGTTGCGGCAAACTTTTTCATGTGTAGCCTACTGGTCGCCTGGCCTACTGTGTGGCCTACTGGTCGCCTGGTGCTGCACCTTGATTGGCTGTATTTCTGTCTTCAATTGGTTGATTTCAAATTGGCCCCTCCTCTCGTCACTGTCATCCGTGGCTCATCGCCTTGCAAAGCATGCTGGGATACCTGGCGACGTATCCAACACAAAATGAATGGGCAGCAGAGACACCAGGCGTTTACACGCAAAAGAAATCACTGCAGTGTGCAGAAGGCAATGAAGGCATTAGCATTTTCTGCATTTTGACACACTATGCTCGATGTTAACTGGGAGAAATGAATTTTATCTTTATCATTTTGTCCAATGACAATGTTGAGTAAATGTAATGGAGTGGATAGGTACTTCAGATTGGCAGTGAAAAAATAGTATGTGGGAAATGTGCAGACAGAATAAATGGTTTGAAGCTGTTAGAGCAGAGCAGCATTGTCAAATTAAAAGACACACAGACTTCAAAGTTCCCCTTGCTGGCTAAGTTTCTCTACTGCTTTGTGATTAACAGCGTCTGTACAGTTACATAAGGAAGTATTGATTAGACCATTTTTGCCTATGAAAGGATGGGTGCCGTCTCAGTCTGAGAAGGGGAAATGCCAGGAATGCACGCGCGCATGCACACGCACAGTACACGCGCGCGCACACACACACACACACACACACACACACACACACACACACACACACACACACACACACACACACACACACGTATAATAAATGAATACGGCTGGGTATTGGTTCAAATTTCAAGAATCGATTCGATTCCGATTCACATCGATTAATCCCGATTCGATTCAATTCGATTCGATTCTGATTCGATTAATTTCAATATCGATTTGGTTAGTGATACTAAAACATGTTTTTTTTGCTGTAACCTGAATTACATGACTGTCCAGTTATGTAACACAGGGGTTCCCAACCCTTTTTGCGCCAAGGACCGGTAGATACATGGGGAAAAGAAGTTGCGGACCGGTTGTCAATTTTAATGGTTTTAGTTACACATATATTTACTCACCAGGTGGTGACAAAGGGTAAATAACAGCCTTTTCATCTGTCAATAAAGAAACTTTCACAATTATGCACAGTGATTTGATTTCAGCCTATATAATTTCTAAAAGTAGATATTAATGATCAAACATTTCCATTTATGTAGCCTACAGTATTTATGTTTTTGTTTCAACTACAAACATAAACATCAACTTGAAACTGTTTCAACTACCACACACAGCCTATAATAGTATAGCCTATGTTTATAAAAAATAATAATAATAATAATAATAATAATAATAATAATAATAATAATAATAATAATAATAATAATAATAATAATAATAAAAAAATAATCGATCTCTGGACATATGAATCGATATCAAAGGATTAAAATAAAAATCGATTAAAAATCTGAGAATCGATTTTTTTTAACCCAGCCCTATAAATGAAGTAAACATGATGGCCAAAAGAGATATCATAAGCTATTTCACAATTCCAGGTGACATTTTAATGAAGTGCAGAAGACAGAAAGAGGCAGAAAGACATGGAACGAGACAAGAGTCAGAGATGAGTGTTTCCTCCAGGAAGATGTTGTGGGCTGGTTGGTGTTGGGGCTGGGATGGGGCTGGATGCTCGGCCTAAGAGCTAACAGATGTGCTGCTTATGTCTTGCATGTCAAACTGCCACACCGTGGCAGGAACCAAAACAGCATAGCAGCACTGCACTGGTTTGGACATGGGAACCAGAGACAGGACGAGCGCGGAGGCTCTCGGGATGGAAAGACGGCACAATGGGGGGTTGGAGTAGAGAGACAGGAAGACAGATGGAGAGCGAAGGAGGGAGAGCCAGATACTTCTAAAAAAAAAAGCTACAAAGACAGAGACTGACAGAACGAAAGAGAGCAAGAGAAAAAGAGCAGCAGAGTGCAAGAAGAAGCAAAATGACAAATGTTTCCAGTGTCTCTGCACAACAATTTAAAATATAAACCAAGGCAATTGTGAAGCTTGCAAATACACAAAAGCAGCATAAAAGCCAAAGGCGATGAGAGGGAGGTAGCTAGGGTGGGTGGGGGGGGGCAAGGCAGTGTGGTATTTGGGTCAACATCTTTCATATTTCGAGCCTTTAATTTGTTTACGCTCATAAACAACTGTTTGCCAATACAACATGGTACTCTGGGCTGGCTGTTTCAAAGCCCACTGCTCCGAGCTCTCTCTGCATTCTACCTTCAGTTCCTTCCCAAAGCTTTTAAGTCTCCTAACGAGATTAATTAAGCCAGTCCAGAGTTTGTTTAACGAGGCCCCACTGGCCTGAAGCATGGAAAGAAGAACCGTTGCTGGGAAATAAAAGCTTCACATCCCAAAATAAAAGAGCCACAACTTTTAAACACTATTGATCATCATCATAGACAAGTTAAACTGAGCAAAATGCTGATAATCCATTTTTACCTACAGGGCAGAATGTAGGATGTTGGCAAGTCAGTCCTGTTAGTAGAAGATCACAAGATTGACTCCCACAGCAGCCAGTGTCCATCCCACTATAGGTTGTTTCTAACTATGTGATTCCAATGATGTTGCTGGGTGGCAACTCTCCCAGAGCTACTATGGAGAATGGAGAAAAGTGAGTATGCAAGAGGGTTGGATGCTAAACATATAGGATTATGATCCATATACAATGAAGAGAGAAGCCATTTTTCCAGCAACTTGTCTGATTTTGCTAGTGCTTTCCTATGTAGCCTGCTGCTGGTTGCCACCCAGCATGATCACGTGGTTTGCAAACTGGTCAATGGTCTCACCCCGGTCGCCAATCTTGACGTGACCTATAAAGTGCCGTTGACTTCCTGTAACTTGTTGATCATGTTGCTTGCAGTGTGAACATGCAGTGAATCCAATAATGTGTTTCTTGAGGGAATTAATGGTTTAAAAATATGCCTTGATGTCACTATAATGACATTTAAACAGAATGGTTTAAAAATATGTCTTGATGTCACTATACTTTATAAACAGTGGGAGATTGCCTTTGTGCATCCAAGCCTAGGCTCATGACTAGAGAAACACAATCCACATCACAGACTGAAAGAGTGATCCTGGCCGATGGCTGCTATCTTCAATGTTGTGATGCCAGTGATTCAATCATAACATATCAAGTGGTCACTAATGCACCAACAGTTTGACCTTTCACATCACAAATGAGATTCAGAAGTTGGCCCAAGTGCATGCAGACTCCAGTCAGACAACGCATGAAATGGGAGGGAGGCCTCAGATGAGCTGGAGTGAATAAACAGATCTGAGACCTTCCGGTGAAAGTTGCACCACTGCTTTTTCACCACAGCCTAACCTCAGATTTCTGATTTCATTGTCTACAGAGACCATCTCCAACCATATCAGCCAGATTATCTACTGCTCCAAATAGGAGGCTTCAAAGGAACATTCCACACAGCGGCTCCCATGGATGTGACGTGGACCAACCAGAGAGGCTTACTCAGAAACAGAAGAAAAACTTACTCAGAAACAGAAGAAAGAAAGAAAGAAAGAAAGAAAGAAAGAAAGAAAGAAAGAAAGAAAGAAAGAAAGAAAGAAAGAAAGAAACTTGACTTTGCTCCTCCTCCTACGTCACAGCTCCTACTGCAGAAGAGAGCAACCAAGTCAAGTGATACAGAGAAAGTGTGTGAGATGTGGCCCTCAGTGACAGGCCCTGTCCCCTGGTCTGTTTGCTATCTCTGCTGGAGAGAACCATTGACTGCATTTACATGGACTTGAGTATCCCGGTTATGAGGCTTATCCTGGTTTTGATCATATTCGGCATATGGCGTTTACATGGAACACAGAGAAAGCAGCTTATTCATATCCCTGTATACATGATAAGTACTAGTATCCCGGTTACTGATTACTGCATGCTATTTGCGCAGGCGCATGTGATCTTTACAACACAAACCGGGCATCATTATTATTAATTTTCCCCGCTTGTATTGTGTGTGACATCATTCACCTTTTTTGGGCCAAGACTGTGAGGGATTCCCTCTTCAAGGTGGTCTGTCTCTGTTTGCACGTGGATTCTTTCTTTCATTTTAGTCACAACACCTTCGTCCTGTAGTCTGTATACTACAGACTTGAATAGGTCAGCATTTCAATGCTTTCTTCTAAGCTGCCAAGTAGCCTATATTTAATTCTTTCATCACCGAAAGACAAAACTCTGTTTCCTCATCGCTGAGTGAGACTTTGTTCAAGCTGCGCCTGCGCAGTCAGACACCAGGATAAGGTGTATATACATGCAGCAGTATCCCTGTTTCTTTGGGAGTACTCCAGCTAGCATAACCGGGTTTCTCAAAACCAGGATAAGGGCTTATCCAGGTTTCTGAAATCGGGATATGATGTTTACATGCGCAAACACAAAAACGGGATACTCCAAAACCCCGACAATAACCAGGATACTCACGTCCATGTAAAAGCAGTCTGACTCAGAAACAATAACCAGGATACTCACGTCCATGTAAACACAGTCTGACTCAGAAACAATAACCAGGATACTCACGTCCATGTAAAAGCAGTCTGACTCAGAAACAGGGAGGAAGAGAAAGGAAGGAATAGATGGAAGGTTGACTATATGGAGGCTTTGAGACAGAAAGAAAATGGGATGGGAGAACCTGAAAGATGGATCCTGACAGAACAGTTAGACTAAGCAGAGAGTATGACCAGGTGGAGAGTGAGAGAGAGGAGACAGAGGATAGTAATATGGATGCAGATGTGGAGGGACAGAAATGGTTGGTAAAACACAGAGGGTAACAGTCTAGGGTGGTCTTACCTATCTGCCTCTCCAGATCGGCTGCCTCGTCCGGAGTGGCCCTGGGCAGCACCCCCGGGTCGCTGAAGCTGGTCCTCAGCAGCGTGCCCAGCACAAACACAAACAGCACGCCACCTATCACTGGGATGGCTGGGGTCAGCGTCTGAGCCAGGAACGGACAACTGGGAGGACAGGGAGAGATGAGAATGGAGGGGGAGGGAGGAACGGTGTTTGAGTTAGTCCATCTCAAACAGGAGCCTGAATGGGCAGAAAACAAACCAGAGACACGTGCGTAGTTCTTCTGTTTGACTTTGAATACCTGAAGCGGTAAAAAGCAGGACGCTCAAACTGCCAGAGCCCTGGAAGATTATAGGACAGACATCAGCTGAGGGACAAGTGTCTGTCTGCGCTTTTCAGAGTCCAAACGTGCAATGTACAAATTCTGAGCAAAAACATTTAGAGGATGCCAGTTGAGACAAGATGAAAATTTGTCAAACGGACATAATTGCAACATGTTGCAATAATGGCCAGTAGCTGGACATAAGCCCTCTACACACAACCATGCACTGTCAGGGTCATTCCCCTGTGTTGTAATCTGGTCTAATGATGAGAGATAATTCAGTCTAATCCTGTTAAACGTCTGCTGGTGCAGGTGCTTATTACAGTGATCACATTTAGTCCCATAGGGCCGGCCCACAAGCTGCCACATCCCCTTTCATTAGCTGGTGGAGAGGTCACATTCCTGGAGACAAGGGAACTGATGGAGCATGTGGTCACCATGTGTTTTGAGGGATGCTGTTGAGGAATGCAAAACAGACGATACCATCAGTGTTTATATAAAGGCTCGTTTTCATCTGTTCATATATTTGACAAACTGCCAAATGCAGGCATGTTGGGTTAATCACATGTGGAGTATTGATTTGTTTTCTAATTGGCCTAAGATGTAACCATGCTGAATGCTTTTGTCAGTTGACTTTCATTAGCATAGATTTTGGCGCAAATAGTTGAGAAAACAGTAGGGCACTTTGTACTTTGGACCACCTCCAAAAAGGTTCCTTTTAGTGCAGCGGCACAGCTGATTTGATCGTTTTAGTGCAGCGGCACAGCCGATTTGATACTTTTAGGGCAGCAGCCAGTGTTGGGGGTAACTCATTACAAAAGTAACATATTACATGTAATATGTTACTTTTAGCAGTAACTCAGTAATATAACTTATTACTTAGAGCAGTGGTTCTCAAATGGGGGTCCGCAGATCCCCAGGGGTCCGTGGCACTTTGCCAGGGGGTCCGCGAAAAGTTTTCAGGTAAAGAAATAATAATAATAATAATTTAAAATTAATTTAAAAAAAATTAATTAATATACTTACAATATCACAATTTGTCAACAGTACAGAAAACCACTGTTGACAAATTGTGATATTGTAAGTCGCTTTGGACAAAACAAAAGCGTCTGCTAAATGATGTAATAAAAAAAAATATATATATATTTATAACAAAAATAGTTTATGCTTTAAAGGAACACTCTGCCCATTTTCAACCAGCTTTGTAGCATTAGAACATCAGTAGTATATCAGAAAACTGTAAACTGTTTTGAAGTCTGTCATTTAATTTGACAGTTATTGAGTGTTAAAGTGTGGACCAGTAACATCACTGGTCCACACTAACTCAAATTAATAACTCATTAACTCAAATCAACTCTCAATAACTGTCAAACTAGATGAATGACTTCAAAACGGTTTACAGTTTGAGAGTTGATTTGAGTTAATGAGTTATTAATTTGAGTTAGTGTGGACCAGTGATGTCACTGGTCCACACTTAACACTCAATAACTGTCAAATTAAATGACAGACTTCAAAACCCTTTACAGTTTTCTGATATACTACTGATGTTCTAATGATACAAAGCTGGTTAAAAATGGGCAGAGTGTTCCTTTAAATATAAAATGGTTAATGGATTATATTCTAATAACAAACCTATCAAATTAAAAGTCAAGCACATTACCGTGGAAACAATTAAGCTTAGCCCAAAATCACAAATCAGAATGAGGGGGTCCCCGGTATATTATTTTCTATCTTGTAAGGGGTCCTTGGCTGAAAAACATTTGAGAACCTCTGACTTATAGGTTTCAGTAATATTATACCAGTTACTTTGTCAAGTAACTCAAGTTATAAATTGAGTTACATTTTATTCAATCAAAGCACATATTTAAAAAAGATACAATCATTTCCTAATCAAACTGTGTTTTTATGCAAATAAACACTATAGATGACAATAACAAAGGAAAAGAAAAACATTTAGAATTTTGGACGGTTTAAACTGACTTCAAGGCGGTTTAAATAATTTTTCGGGATGGTTCCGGGGCAGCAATGTCATTCTGCTGCTGCTGTTGTTTCGGTAAGACTAATGCAAAAGTAGTGTAATAAGTAACGAGTTACTCTACACAGAAAGTAATATTGTAAAGTAACTTATTACTTTCAAATGAAAGTATCTAGTAATATGTAGTATACAATTTTGAAAGTAACTTGCCCAACGTGCAGCCGATTTGATACTTTTAGTGCAGCGGTGCAGCCGATTTGATACTTTTAGTGGAGCGGCACAGCCGATTTGATACTTTTAGTGGAGCGGCACAGCCGATTTGATACTTTTAGTGCAGCGGTGCAGCCGATTTGATACTTTTAGTGCAGCAGTGCAGCCGATTTGATACTTTTAGTGCAGTGGCACAGCTGATTTGATACTTTTAGTGCAGTGGCACAGCCGATTTGATACTTTTAGTGCAGCGGTGCAGCTGATTTGATACTTTTAGTGCAGTGGCACAGCTGATTTGATACTTTTAGTGCAGCGGTGCAGCTGATTTGATACTTTTAGTGCAGCGGTGCAGCCGATTTGATACTTTTAGTGGAGCGGCACAGCCGATTTGATACTTTTAGTGCAGTGGCACAGCTGATTTGATACTTTTAGTGCAGTGGCACAGCTGATTTGATACTTTTAGTGCAGCGGTGCAGCCGATTTGATACTTTTAGTGCAGCGGTGCAGCCGATTTGATATTTTTAGTGCAGCGGTGCAGCCGATTTGATACTTTTAGTGCAGCGGCACAGCTGATTTGATACTTTTAGTGCAGCGGTGCAGCTGATTTGATACTTTTAGTGCAGCGGTGCAGCCGATTTGATACTTTTAGTGGAGCGGCACAGCCGATTTGATACTTTTAGTGCAGTGGCACAGCTGATTTGATACTTTTAGTGCAGTGGCACAGCTGATTTGATACTTTTAGTGCAGCGGTGCAGCCGATTTGATACTTTTAGTGCAGCGGTGCAGTCGATTTGATACTTTTAGTGCAGCGGTGCAGCCGATTTGATACTTTTAGTGCAGCGGTGCAGCCGATTTGATACTTTTAGTGCAGCGGTGCAGCTGATTTGATACTTTTAGTTCAGCTGTGCAGCTGATTTGATACTGCATGCATTATTGCCTCTTGGAAAAGAAGTGGGGCTTGTTGTGAGGAGGCTAAATGACATGGAACAATCAATGAACAGGGTGCAGAGGAGAAGGGAGATGTACAGACGTCCATTACCCCATTGCAATAATGTTCAGTAGCAAGCTGAAATAAGCATATGATGGGAGAAGCAAGCACTTAATACTGCACTAAACCGGTCACACAAGAAGCACTCTCTTCTCCTCAGCGCCCACAACTTGCATTGACTTCATGCCTGGCAGCTTCACGCTTCGAAAATAGAACAGAATCCTGAACGATCGCTTCAGCGTGGCTTGAGCGTGGCACGCATGCGGCTGGTGTGAACGGTCTCGCCTGGACGCCAAGGACGCCGAAATGAAACTGTGTGGCTTCGGTGTTCTTCTGTGCTCTTGAGTCTGTGCTGGCCCCCCCCCCCTGCAGCATCTGGTTGAATGCACAGGTGAGGGGCATCTGAAGCAATCAGTCTGGTGATCAGTTGTTGACTGACAGGCAGACTCCTCCTCCTGCCCTGTCAGTCACTGCTCTGGTGTCAACCTAAATAAAATGCAACACCCCGCACACACTATAGCTACTATCAAGCATTTTGGATTTCCGTTGGTGCCACTCTCTCTTATCACTCTGGCAGAAGCTTTTTCCAAACATGTGTATGATTGGTTGCCGATGCATACAATCACCATCACCCCACCTCCCCTCCAGATGGTAACGCCTCGGGAGGGCGGCTACATCCGCTGTCCTGTGCCAACACCAGCTACTCCTCACCAACCAAGCCAAACTATATTTAGGCTTGCCATTTGGGGCTCTGCCAATGAATATGGAGGATATGAACATGGATCGGGAGAAGAGTTTCAGGGAAGCAGAGGAAGCATGCTTAGATTAGCTGATCTGTGTTAATTGAGGCTTAAGTGTTGTCTGCAAAACCCCTCTCAGCTTTCACCTAACCTATGGGAGGGGCTGCGAAAAGGTTATCCAAAAATTATAATTATATATATATAATTATAAAACGGCTCTCTCAAATCAAGCAATCTGATTGGTTCACAGCCATTGTATAATTCCAGTAACCGAGTTCAATAACCCATGGCCATGGGTTATTGGTTGCCATGGCAACTCTCTTACTAAGAGAGTAATAATAAGGCTTACCTCAAATGACAACGTAGAAAAAAAAATGGCGGAGACAGCTGTCAGATCCTTGTGAATCGATCTTCGCTTATAACTTTACTAATACTTCGCAGAAAATTATGTTTTGTACAAGAATAGATGCGGGCTAATGTCTTCTTTGCAAAAGAAAGGCTGTTAACCCCGCATTTAACTCCGCATTTAACCCCGTAACGTTAGTTGGTGTCGGCCTTTGCAGAAAGCATTCAGCTTCTCAAGCGCTGAGAATGCAACGCTGCGCTCGAGCTGCCTGCCTGTCGGGGTTTCCAGAAAAATCTCAGCTACTCAGCAAGCGCCAGGATTGGCCAATGTCAACTTCAGTCTCCAGAACGATCCAATCAAATCACCCGCATGTTCTTGCGGTCCCGCCTTACAGTAGTGTTTCAACTGACTCTATCAGAATGACATGCCAGTCGGAGTCGGACTTATAGTATTATTATTATTATTATATTATCATACTTGGAAACCGTTTTATAAAAGCAATATAGCACTCGAGCAGCGTGTGTTGTGGAATATATCCTGCTGATAAACTGTTATCAGCGGGATATATTCACCACAACACACTTGCTCTCGTGATATATTGCTTAATTATATACCGGTATATTTATTTATAATATAAATAATATAATATATTTATTTATATTTATAACACACACACACCATATATATATATACACACACACACGCACACCGTGTATTATATATATATATATATATTATATATATATATATATATATATTATACATATATATGTTATGTGTATATATGTGTGTGTGTGTGTGTGTGTGTGTGTGTGTGTGTGTGTGTGTGTGTCTGTGTGTGTCTGTGTGTATGCTTTTTTTTTTTTTTTGTCAGCCAAAATATGATAACCCCATAGCAAAGAGCACAAGAACGAGTGTGTTAATGCATCTCTGCTTGTGTGAGTGGGTAATCAGATGACTACAGCCTGGCATACTGCCATGTCCTCAGGTGTGTGAGAGGGCACATCTTGTCCGCCTGGCTCAGTGAGTCAGATGCCAGCTATGTGCCAATGAGTTCAGTACAATTTGAATTAAGTAAACACAACAGCCAGCAACACGTTGGGCCGACACTCGGCCCATTTGCAAATTCTGAAGAGGAGGAGCGCGCTTTGCTCCTGTCGTTTTGAAGAACAACATTTCAGGCTATGACAAACGAAAGATCAACCATCCAGAGACCTATGATGTTATTCTATCCAAGTGGAAACTGGCCAGCCCTGCTGCCCTCCACATCTGGACTGTGAGTGGACTGAGGAAACAACGCTGGGTTGTCTAGGACATCTGCAGGGGGCTTCAGGCAGGACAACACTGTGGCAGCACAAACACTTCTCCAATGAGACACTAGCCTGGAGTTCCCCAGGGCATGTATTGTAATGGAAGTCCCCTTCTGCCATCGTCGGGCTTGGCCACTGGGCAGGGTGGAGACGGACGTTCTGGTCCCGTCCCATTGCCATGGGCCAGATTACAGAGGAGATACGTGTTCCAGCACCGTGTCACTGTAATCCAACACTGGGACATATCCCTGAGCTGTGCACTGCAGCCCATCTTCCCGTTAGTCTTCCCAATCTGACACCAGTACAGCTCACAACAAGCAGCAGTGCTGTCTCAATTAACTGTCCCCATTGTTCCCATTTGACATAGTGTGTCATCTAAATCTGTCTTCGCTATTGTGGCTCCTAGACTTTGAAACAGACTTCTTCACAGCCTTAGGGAGGATGAAACACTTTTAAAAAGCATCTTAACATGGATTTATTTTCGTGACCATTTTCTTAATCGTATACGTTATTATACCTTTATGTTGTGTGTACATGTGTATTCAGGGTTCATATACATTGTCCATTAAAGCATTCCATAATTTTTCCAGATCTTAAATTTGTTTTGAATAGTTTGTCTGGTGTTCAATATGGTTTTTTATATCTTGCCCCTGCCAACTAGGTCATATCGCTGTATATAGAGATTGTTCTTCACAGTGACAAATATCAGAATATGTGACATGCTTTGGAGGATTCCTACATGGTTTCCATTTTAAGATTCCTTATTTTTCCCAGCCCCTGGTTCTTGACTGGATTTATTTTGGTGGGTATTTGATATACTGCATGCTGACAGCGGCTGGGTAATAAGAACATCCCTCTATCTGAAGTTGAACATTATTCTTAACATCAAAAACATCTGTGGACTCAAAGTGAGTCTAGACTACAACAACATAAAACCTCTTAATTACGTGTGTATCAGACCTGAACCACAACATTTCTCCATGCTTTTCCCAGACATTTTTTCTAATTCCCCAAAATTCTCCTAAATCCCTCCTTTGATTATTGTAACACACTTAAAAAAACTAGAAGCATGGTTAACATTAGGGGTGCTCCGATCACGTTTTTTGCCACCAATCGCCGATCACCTACTGTCTGAGAAATATCACAGACCGATCACCGATTATTATTTCTTTAAGCAGCTATAGCAGTCTATTATAGAACAGTTTTCATTTTACATATAGGCACGCAAATGCCTTGGTAGGCGGGAGGACTGGAGGTAACGTCCCTCTGCTCTACTCACCGGCTGATTTGTGTGATTCAAAGACGCAAGGGGCGTGTTCAGTCTGGTGTGGTGTGGAGGTGAGTAAAAAAAAAACACTGACGAAAGCAAAGTGTGTGATTTGCAACACAATGATATAAACGTTAGAGCACAATATGAAAGCTAAACGATAGACATTGAAGACATGAAAAAAAAATTTTTACACCAATTAACTGCGGAGAAATGGACTGCCTCATGTTTCTCACGTGCAGCATGATCGGCTATACAATCGGCAAAAATAAAGCAATATCTGCAATCAGCCGATCGCATATTTGAGGTCAAAATCGGCCAATAGAGATTGCGTGCAGATCGATCGGAGCACCTCTAGTTAACATCCTACTCATGAATAACCCTGTAGGAAACAAAATACATACATGTATTCTCAATTACCACTCGGGTAAAATTATACTTCAAGAAGGACAGTTTCCTTCTGTCCTTTCACAGATCCTCACAGAACGTGTGCATATCTTTCAGTAATGTTGGCTTGTTTGAATAAGTCAACACTGCTTAAAGATATGCACACATTCTCATGTTCTTTTGGCCTCTTTGAATTATTCAATTTATGATGCACAGAATCAAGATGAATATAAGCCAACTGAAAAACCGAATAAGTAGGGTAAAAAAGGAAGGAATGATAATATAATGAAGAGTATGAATAAGAGTGGGATTAAAGTGTGCTTGAACTAAACCACTGAAGGCTTGGAATCAACTTAGTCGATCCCAAGAGCTTTGCAGCTGTCAGTATCGAGCTGTGTCCTGGAGTGGAAGGGGAACTGGGCTTGCTGTGACCCACTACAACAGTTAGCGCCGCACTCCGCCTTGAGAGGAACTGGCAAAAACAAAATGCCCAGGCAATTTGCTGTTGCCCCTCCTTGCTCTACTGCCAAAGACATGGTTGCCTCAACTGCCAGAGGGGAAACAAATAACAAGAGAATTCCAGCAGATTTCAAACCATTTAGGCAGTGCTGACGAGACAATTCTTTACAGGAACGCTGAAAAGAGACAACTACTCCCATCGTTTAGGGGAGAAAGCTCCGCTCCTTGTTTCCTGTGGGGAGTTAAGGGCATGGAATATGTAACATCACCATCACAGAGACAAACAGCACCTATCCTGATAAATATGAATATGTAACATCACATCACAGAGACAAACAGCACCTATCCTGATAAATATGAATATGTAACATCACATCATCACAGAGACAAACAGCACCTATCCTGATAAATATGAATATGTAACATCACATCATCACAGAGACAAACAGCACCTATCCTGATAAATATGAATATGTAACATCACCATCAGAGACAAACAGCACCTATCCTGATGTTAGCTTGTTGTGAGTGAACATCTAATGCACATTAGAGCTTATAACAACATTCATCCCTCCTTTGAAAAATGTCAGGGCTCGCCGGCCACTACATGACATAACAAGCACAACCCTTTTAGACCACGGCGCACCCCCCGCCCCCCCCAAACACCACCCATATGCCCCTAGCCACTAATCCTACCCACCCCTCATATCCTGACTCTCTACCACCTAGCTACGAGCATTTTCACACTAAACTCACTAAACGTCCATGACTGACTTGGCTGATTGAGTGAATATTGGGAACATGCAAAAAAAAAAAAAAAAACATTTCCAAAATTCACAAGCTGAACTTCCCATGGAAAATGTCCGCTCCTTTACAACCCTATCGATTACGATAGTGGAGAAAATAATCGGCAGATTAATTGACAATTAAAATAATCATTCGTTGCAGCCGCCTAAAGCATTGAACACCTAAACCACCGGCATGTTTTTCTGTCAATGCAGGCAGGGAGACCAGTTCTCACACACACACACACACACACACACACACACACACACACACACACACACACACACACACACGATAATCCCTGCCAGCCTGACTCCAGTTAATGTGACGTGAACCCAGCAGGAGTTGGTTTGACATCTCCCAGGCGAGAGCTGCTTGCAAGACAGAACGGGATGGGAGAATCAGCAGCAGCATGGAAGATGACAGACCCTGACCCATCTACATAATGAAATCAAGCCAAAGAACATATTAAAAACATTAGCACATTACATTAGAAAATAAATGACTTTGGCAGTTTTCACTTGCACCCTGCTGTGTTTAGTCTATTTAGCCTAAGAAAGCCGACTGAAAAGAGCCAATTACAAAGTTCCAGGAAAAAGAAAATCAATGCCCAATGTCATTACCAGACTTCTTTTCATCTGCCCATTCAATCTGTCCTCTACTCAGTCTGATTGGTCACACATCACATTGATGAATCCAGCAATTACAGACGCTAATGGGAAAATCACTAAAGTTGTGAAAAGCTTGACAGGCCTCGAGTGAGGGTGCTATATCTATAACCATTATACTCCAAAGTACTCAATCAGAAAGTCAAGTGTCCTAGTGAAATGTCACATTTTATCAAAAGTAGGGATACACCAATATGAACATTTTGGCTGATATCGTGATAACCGATATTATTAACATTGCTTTATGGCGGATAACTGATATTTACCGATCTCGATATGATCTGTATAAAAATACATTTAGGCTAATCAAATACTGTACATACTGAAAAACACATGTAAACACTGGGAATTTGAAAAAGTAATGCAGGTCTTTATTTCCTTTTTTTTTTTTTTTTTTAAAGCCCATCATAGATTTACTGCATTGTTAACTCTCAATGTGAAAATTTTGGCTGATACCGACAACCGATATTAACATTGCAACATCATACCAATGCTGATATCTTAAAAAATTACTAAGATCGGCCGATACCAATATGATTGCCAATATAACGTGCATCCCTAATCAAAAGGTCATTTGGAGCTCAGAAACCACTGAGCCTTCTCACTGCCTGTAAAGAAAACCAGATGGTGTGGATTTGTGATCACTTCTGTGCAAAGTAACACTTGGGATGAAAACATGTCATCTGTTGTTTCAACGTGTGACTCCATCATGGAAAGCTTCCCTGGCAGGCGGTGATGCAGATGGCAGAGAGATGGCTGAGGAAGCAGAGCAGTGCTAACAGCAGCCTCTGTCCTCGGCTCTGTCATGGCCACCGGACACATAACGGGAAGGCAGGCAGGTGGAACAGAGAGTGACAGGCTGGTCGAGGTGGACAGAGGTCAAACGCCGAGCCGAGGCCATTAGAGAGGGAGGGTAGACTGACCTTCCATATAGACACAGATCAATAGAGATATGTGACTGAGCTGAGCTGTAGGCAGATGACCCCTAGCCAGTTAGATCCCCATATAAGAATCAAATCCATTTTTATCAGCGGTCTTAGAGAGCATCTCTCTCATCTCAGCCATTTCAATAACCTGCCGTTCCTCTGAGGCCTGCAAACAGGGGATACTGAGGAGCCACTGACTGGATACTTTGCAAGTTACAGCATCATTTCCCGTTTGGTTTGGTACAAAATCTTATATTAAACCAGGACATGAGGGGCTTTGTTTCCATGGAGACGGACAGTATCCAATGTCAGACATCGTACATTTGGAAAGGGAATGCGGTTACCCTGGAAACAACCACACGAGCAGGCTGAAGCCTCAAGGCAAAAAAAAAGACACTCATCAAGACAGAGATTGTGTGATGATATTCATTATAATCTTTTTATTCGTTCCAATGAACCATTCGGTTGAGGAGGACAAAGACTGAATTCTTGCATGATTTAATACAAAGATTGTGGCAACAAAACAAGATGGAAGTCATTACTGGGTACAGACACTACACAGAAAAAGTTTGGCTTGAGGTCTGGGTGGGGGATGTCTTTTTATAACTTCTATTGTTTCTTGGCATAGTTCTACATTTCTCAGTTTTCAATCTCCAGGACATGCATAAATATGTGGGCTGGGACAAGGGTTTTGAATGACTGTACTCACCACATATTTATTACACTGTGCTGTATACGGTTATCTGGCAAACATCATTTCAGTCAAGTCAGCCCTGTGTTTGTGGCCTAAACTTGAAAAGAATGTATTTCATCCTTCTCGTTCACCCTAACATCGCATGAACAAAGGGATTCACAATAATACATCTCTGCAATTCAGATGTGGCAAAAGCTTTGGGTGACTGTAGAGCCTATGGCTAATACTTTCTAGTATAACAAAGGAGAAAACTAGGCCTTCGTGGCTTTAATGTTGAAAGCATAGTACTGATGTAAGGAGACTTTAGACTAGCGCAGTGTCCCCAAAAGCAACCCAATGTTAGTGTACAGAGAGCTCTGGGAATTCAAATATAACATTGCTTACCGTGGGACAACATTTGACTGAACATTCTGAATACAAAATATCAAAATAAACTCATCGTGGGATAAATGATAAACTGAAGCTAGGAAATGGTTGGCAGAACTCTTCTCTAGCCACATGACATGCCTAAAGCAACAGGCTAACACAAATAGCCTTGTTGGTCCATTTCTTAGAAAAAAATAGTGTAAAGGCTTTGAGATGATTCTGATGAACTTGAACTATTTCTTGAAATTCAGAAGTGTGAAAGACGGTTGTGAGGCGGGACTGATAAGACAGCTCTTTGACATAGCCTTTACAGATTATTACTCATCATCACATACTAGCTATTTATAAAATCGCACAACTTTCACCAAGGTCTGTATGAATTATTGACAGCTGAAGGCAGTGTAATAAACCTAAGAGTAATGATAACTAATTATTGAAACAGCATAGTGATATATGGTTAAAGGCAAAGCCTTCAGCAAAATATATAAGTGCAAGTCATTAAAAAGCTGAAAGTACTGTTGCACAATAATGCATAATTACAATGAGAGGAGGTACAAAGCATTCAGCTAGCATTAAGCAGCTAGCATTAAGCAGCAGCAGAATGTCATAAATTGGCACTGGGAAAAAAAACTCTGCTGCTGGTGAGAAACTAGAAAGCAGAAGCCAAAAAGTAGCAGGCAACAGATGATACAACTACACATCCCTGCTTGATACTCTTACGGCCGGGACACACATCTTGCGTCTGCTGTGCGTCTGCGTGGCGTTACCTGTTGATTTTCATTTCGGCGCCCATGTTAACAGGTTACAGCAGCCACACCACCGGCATAAGACGTGCATCTCAGGCCGTGTGTCTTGCGAGGCGTGAGACGCGCGTCATCTAGAGAATAGAAGCGACGCCTATTTTTTCTGCTTACCGCGCGCGTGTCTCTACACAAATAGACATTAAAATGATATTTTACAGGGGCAGCCACAGCCAATCAAGGCTCGTTTTGAATGATTTGAGATGGGAGGATGAGCTCACAGCTGCAGTTCTCCTGCCCTCTGAAAACCACATACAGTACATAGGCTACAACGTGGCTTCGTTCCCCCCCCCCCCCCCCCCACACACACACACAAATCAATACTGCCTCGATTATGAAGCCCAAGCGATCTTCAGTTAAAATCATCATTGTATTGTTTATAGCAAATTTAATAAAAGGTAAACTCTATAGGAAGAGAGTTGGCAGACAGACAGCAGCGCAGCAGTTGCAACGCAGCAGCCACGCTGCCTGTGTGGATGCTGCGGGCGTGCCAGCCGCAGCCCCCACGCCACGCACACGCACTAGGTAGGTAGACGCAAGATGTGTGTCCCGGCCGTTAAGCACAGCAGAGTCGGGTTTGGTTTTGATCTCCATGATAATCCTAAGTATGACATCATGTTTTGGCCCAAATTTAATCAACCCACTTTGTATCATATATAATCTCGGTAATATAAGCACATGGTCAGTGCTTTACCTTCTCTCTCCGTTTACCTCATGGAGAAAAATGCTCCTGCTGCTGCCTGCAGAAACTCCGCCCCCACCAGCTGCAAGTCATTATGGCTTGTTAAGACTCTCCATGCGATTCTCCGTGGATGTGGCATACTTAAAAAATAAAAATAAACAATAACAGAAGCAGATTCTGCAGATGGGAGCAGATCCTGCCTCTCCAGCACAACTTCCGCAGATTACCGAGTTTGTTAATGATACAAACTGGGTTGATTACCGGTAAAGCCATCCTTTAACTATGTCCGACGCTACTGTTTATTATTTTTGTTCCTGGGTGTTCCTCTGTTATTCATATTTATGCATCATTATTTGGTGAGTTGGATTCTGTTTTGGTTTTGAAGCTGCAATAAAAGAAGTAAAAATGGCTAGCCGTTATATCTTAGCATCCTAGCATTTCATGGCTCTGTGACGCGAGGATTAACAGATTGTAAAGGTTGAAATGCAGTCCCACGTCCAAGTGATGTGAAGCGGCGGTGTGGGCATATTAGAGTTCTATATTGATTATGTTCGTGAGGTGACTCACTTTCTGAGTAAGCATTAGGGCTGTGCCGATTCACTTATCTCCCGATTCGATACTATCACGATACTTTGGTGCCGATTCGATATATATTGCGATTCTTAAGTATTGCGATTCTACGATTATTGCGATTCGATTAGGGATGTTCATTTTGAAAATTTTCCAAAATCGATAATCGGTGAAAATTAACGATCAATTATCGATCATCGATTTTATTAATACTTAGAAAATTTTCAATTTTTTCAATTTTTTTTTTTTTTTTTTTTTTTACAAAATGAATGCCTATGGCAGAAAATACGAAAGACAACGTGTTCTCCTCAATGAACTCTTTATTTCAATGTGTCTCCTCTCCAACACTGCTGTCCCCGGCGCATGCCGGTGTGAATTTCCCATGTTTAAAACAGTTTTGTTGGCACAAAGGCCCGTGCCCAGCCAGAAAACTAGAGACTATATGAAGCTCCACCTCACGTTAGTCGGCTGTGCAATGGAGTGGGGCGAGGAGTAACGAATTCCACCCAAACCTAGTGCAAAAAAAAAAAAAAAAAAAAAAATATATATATATATATATAATTAAAAAATCGATCCAAATGCCACAGGATCGATTCCAATCCTTAACGATCGATTATCGATTTTCGATAATTGATGAACATCCCTAGATTCGATATTACGATTTATTGCGATTTTTGTTTCTTTTTTTCTTTTCTTTTTTCAGTTGGAAAAGTTGAATCATACACTTCTAGAGACTGTATATTATATCATGAGTAGGGCTGGGCGATATAGTTAAAAAGTATATTGATATAACATCTTTCATATCAGTCTATATCGATAATTATTGATCATTTTAATTACCTGTTTTTATTAATAAAAAACATGAGAAGAAAAAGGTTGCATTTAGCCACTTTATTTTGAACCACCTTATTTTCAAGGCACACAGGTAGGTCTAATTTGTCACACACACACACATACATGCTCTGAGTGCAACTGCAAGCATTATTTACAGACATGGTGATGTTTTACTTTGATGACAGCCTAGCATTGCCAGCCTTCTAAAAAAACGTTTGGTAACGTGTATTTCAGGGTTGTAGGGTTAACGTTAGGTGAATCAGAGGTGTGGAAAAGCCTGCGTTTGGGCGAGAAAAAGCCTTGCCTCGCTGAAAATGCGGTACATTTCTCCATATCAGTTTTATATATCCATCAAGACCCCGCCCAAGCAGAAGACATAAAGTCATAAGCTGTGTGCTCAATAGATGACACAATGAGTTATTCCTGTCCCAAAGTACAAGTAAAACCTTTCCAACAGTTCAACTTTGTCTCTGCTCACAGAAGTGAATTGAGCTGTGGGTGCCCCGCATTCTGTAAAGTAACGTTGCAGACGTCCGTATTTGTGAAATTGGTGTCTTAACATTAACGTTAATTTCCCGGGTGCTTATTAATAGAACACATGTTAACACGTTACGTTAACACGAATTGAAACTCGCCCACATCGAATTCTTTGTAACGCCGGGTGAGATCAAACGAGTGGCGTCAGCGGAGGACCAAAATGCGAGACTCGATCATTAGCCAGGAATGGGTCTCGCGCTACTTTTGCATGCTAAAATAAAGCTGATAATGTACAATTTGATTCAAGGGGGGGGGGGGACCTAACCTTGCTTGCAAGATGGATAACCTCGCGAGATCAAAAGAGATTATCTCGACGTAATCCATCTTGTCATGCCCAGGCAGTTAGGATGATTGGCTGAACCATGGCCGGCTCGACGAATCAGCGGCAGCCTTAGGCGGGCTTAGGCTCGTCTGGGCAAGTAGTGGGTACATGGTCTTTGTAGTTCTTTTCACTCGTCAACATCGCTGCCGCCGCGGAAGTGACAGGCAGTCTGAATTAAATTGAATGTAACGTTCCCAATTCTATGTATTAAATTCTAAAAAACGACCCTCAACATTTGGGAAGGCTAAGCCACACAACTAGTTCGTTATAATCGAACGTCATGCTTCGAAGGCGACTTTACGACGATGAGGACGGTGAGGACTCAATCAATGATAGACTACCACGGAGATCAGGCACAGGCACCTTCCTCCGGTCGCAAACGTGACGTCAGAGGCATGGCGATCTGATTGGTTGAAGTTAACACGCACCAGCGGTGATAGACAGATGGGTCATCCAATCACCTGCCAAGTAGCTTGGAAAAAGTGCCCGCCTCCGTCAGCGGGTCGGGTTACTGCATTCCCAGATCGACTGGTTTAGTGAAACGTAATGTGGAGCTAAACCGTCCATCTGGCAGCATCAGGTTAGGGGAAACCCTTTCAGAGTACAACACAAACTGTCTATTTTGCTGCAACTCGACAGTGCTGCTTACATCCAGGAGATGTCGGGACTCTCGGCTCTGGATCAAGGGATATGATTAGCTGTGTGTGAGTGGGGGCCGGTCATGGGGCCGGTGCACTCGGAGTTTGTCTGTTAAATGATTGGCTGTTTCCGTGTCACTTGTACTAACAAGGTACATGATTGGCTGTATGAGCCACGGAGCAGAGGGAAGCGCTGGATGAAAGTGGTAACATTTCATACATCAACAGAAAAAAATGCGATTATCGATTCTGGAATAAAAGATCGATTCAAAAAATCGTGACATTAAAAATCGCGATACTTAAGTGAATCGATTTTTTCCCCCACCCCTAGTAAGCATCCCTGCTTGCCCTATATGTACGCCAATGTTTGATTGGGTCGGATAAGTCAAATCCTTCCGCCTCGCAAGGGGGCGGTGCCCCCTATATGTGGACGCTGGAGAGGGAGAGACCATCTTTTACTTTCTTCTGTTCGCAGACGAGCACCTTATCGCCCTGTTGCTTTGTTAGCTTAACTGTTCACAACGGTGTAGAAACTGCGCTGAGCGCTAGTATAGCTACAGTGCCTATGCCTTCTCTATATAGGGAAAATATATTGTTTTGATGACAGCACGCCGCTATCGTCACCGGACCCTCATACAGTCTATCACCAGCTCACGTAACCGCCAGTTCCCGCCGCTGAAAAACAGGTTTACCAGCCATATAAATCTTTGTGTGTGTGTGTGTGTGTGTGTGTGTGTGTGTGTGTGTGTGTGTGAGAGAGAGAGAAAGAGAGAGAGAGAGACTGTCTGGCAAACAAGTTGTCCTTTTTTGTTTGTGAATGCCATATTTGACGAGCTGTGACAGGGCTGTGCGTGCATTATTATTATTATCAACTCCATACTCGATCAATTGGGTATTCTTCTCCCTATGTATTCATACTCTCTGGCTTTACACAAACTAACCCCGGGAAAAAAATCCTAGAGGAAACACTGGGTCTGTCTCCATAGAATAAGCTGTGTGATTTAGGCTACTGCTCATTGCAACTGACAGCTTCACAACAGAGTGCCAAGCTGGAAAGAGAAGACGACCATGCTACTATGCTATCACTGCTGTGCACCATATGGAAAGGTGTTTGTTTGGGTTTTGGAGTTTGCAATCACTTTCAATTTTAACGTTCCAAATCTGTTTCACAGATGTAGTAGGCAAGCGTTTATATTCTGTTGCCATCTTGACTACATCAAATATTTTCTATACAACGAACAGCCCATTTCCTGCTGCTCGCATGTTAAACCTTCACGTCTGGTGACATCATGTGGGATGTGGCTCAGAATGTGTAGCTCATTCACAAACCAACCAGATAATAAAGATGTAAAAAAGGCAAATTATTTTATTTACCCCACCAGCATGAAATTACTAAAGTGCCGTATGTACCCCATATGCCAAACATGTGCATCTAATATGTGGGTGGGGGAAACAGTTAATCCAACTAAAGGTCAAATGATGCATTGATTGACCATTCTGCAAAGAGTAAAGATTTACCTGTAAAAGAAATGAAAATGAACTTTATTATCTTTGCTAAAAAGATGGTCTCAGCAAACACAATGCTCAGAGCTTTACAATTTCACTCAACTCAAAGGTGAAGATTGAAGAAAACAGTTGAGACATGCTAAAGAGGGGTTTTCCTGCATAGAGAATTCAGAGGCGGCCACCTCTGTCAAATGTGGTGCCACCTCCAGCTCTTGACAAAACTGACAGGTGTCATAAAAAACACTATTTCTGAACAAGCGTTGCACTCGGTGGATTGATGTCATTTCTAATTGCAGCATTACGCAGATATGTTGACAACAATTTCATGTTAAATATTCTTTCATAAAAGTTATTTGTTTAAAAAACGCCTTCCGAGTACCTTTGCATAGTCAAATCGGTGCACAATCAACATAGAAAACATCTATTTTCATTCCAACTAAAAAAAATCACATCAGCTGCATATCGGTAAGCGGTGAATTTCCCCCCGCTAAAATCGGTATATGTCTCAAAATCCCCATATCAGTCAGGCTCTAGCACCACCTCCGCCTCATTTTGAGGCAGGAAAAGCCTTGCTGAATCAGAGCTACAGTAGGTCCCACACCTATCAGCCAACAGCCTATTAAGCATTCGACGCTTTCACTTTCAGCAGGAAGCACTGCTATTCTCAAACAGGGAATGTAGGAAGCTCATTAAAGTCAATCAATGTTTCGTATGAGGACCATAACCAACGTGAATCTGCATCAGCTCAGTCAGGACCTCTCTCACAAAGCTAAATTAGTGGGTTAGCTTTTTGGTCTCATGAAGGTGGCTCAAGCTGGTAACTTAGGCTGCAAAACCTAACATACCTAACAAGGTTATGTTCATTGCCTATGGCATCCAAATGTATAAAAAGCCAGCTTCCTCTGGAAAAATGGCATTACCTCTCCTAGAGGATCATGGGTAGACTTTTTTAAATAACCTTTATTGCAAAAATGTATAATATTACGGAAACAATGCGTTTCAAATGAATGAGACAATAAACTGTATAGGGGGATACTGAATTCATCGATAGGCAACAGTGTTTACAGACCAGCAGAACCACTTGGATTTCAACAATGATTTATTATATCACAGAGATTTATATCACAGACATATAATAAACATTTGTAGCATGTACCCACTTTGGCTGTAAAAGAGGGTTAGGGTTAGGCTTCTATCAAATTGCTTACATTAGTTGACTATGCAATAATAAATTAAAGTGCTGAAATGCTTTCACAGACTGCACCTACAGTATATTCCATCCCTGAAGCCCTGGGGAACATTAGGGCAACTGAACTTTGTGAGTAGAAAATATTTTTAGACTCAATGTGACGATGACACAATACTATATCAAACTGTGTGGCTACCGTGCCTTCATTTCAGGCAATGATAAGCCTTTGTGATAGTGATAAGATTACATATGATGTAAACCATTTCCACATCTTTCGGAGTTGCCCAAAGTTACAGCCGTTTTGGGAAAGAGTCTGGGAAACCCTTAATCAAACTCTGGGCTGGCAGGTCACACTATCATGTAAATCACTGTATATGGGTGACATGCCAGAAGATATAACAGGAAATGACAAATACCTTCTTAAAATTATAACTGTGGCTGCAAAGAAAGCGATCACTTGTAAATGGTTGCAGACCGACCCCCCCCCCCCCCCACACACACACACACACACAGTGGATAATTGGCTTGAAAATTTGAATCATTAAAGAAATTGATGAAATGGAGACTGACTTTTCTATTGAGACTGCAAGATGACTTATACATCGCAAGATGGACAAAACAGTTACTATATTTATCAGAATAAATAATGTGGATGGTTTGTCTCCCCCTTGACCATACTGTAAAACACGCTCAATGACCTTCACTTCTTATGTGGCTACAGTACTTTTATTTTTGTTTTTGTCTTGTCTTTTCTTTCAAGAAGATTTGACATCAACCCAACCCTGTATCTACACCCACTGATTTGTATTTGAATAAGAGCTCAACATGGACTGGCAATGATTTTCTTTTATGTTTTATGTACTGTGACACTGTTTTGTTTGAGTTTGTTTTGTTCCCTTTTCTGTTTTGAAAAAATGAATACATTTTAAGTAAAACAAAAGAAGAGATTACATATGTATTTGCACTAGCTGCAGTTTTCCTCATGCAAGCCTCTCTGGCCATGGTCAACATCAACAGTGTTACCTTTCACTGTCACAATGTTTTTTTATAAGGAGGTTTTTGTATTCGGTGCCGTTTGTGTTTGTCTGTCTGTCTGTCTGTCAGTCAGTCAGTCAGGAGGATTACGGAAAAACGACTGGCCCGATGTTCATTGGACTTTGTGGAAGGTTCTAGCCGCTAGAATCTAGCGTGATGTCACTGATGATATCATCGATGGTGTACCGGAATTTGAATGTCCCTCGATTTTTGTGACATCAAAGTCGGGTCATCATAAGCCAAAAAAGGTTGGGAACCCCTGCCCTAGTTTCATAGGGTTAGTCGTCGTCATATCTTAAATTACAGGCTGCTCTAGATCTGTCAGTGTTACATATGATTAGCTATTTAATTTGTTACCAACTCCGCCCCTTTTATGTGAACTCATCTGGGTGGAAAGAGCAGACAGAGTTGATAACCACCTTCGTGGGTCCAGTTAGCCAGGATCGCCATTAAGTTTTGTGAAGCCAGTTATCACAGAGACACCCTGACTAGTACTACATCCAACTTGCTTCATTAGATAAGCCCCCAGGTCTCGTATTTGCTGTTGGTGTAGACTTCTTAGTCTAAGCATGGAAAGGAGTCGTGTTGTCATACCAAAAATAACTTTGGTATTGATTGATATACCAGCTAATGTATCACAGCTTTGATACTAAAACAATGCCACATTGTAAAAAAGAGCATAAACAGCAAAATAGCAGACTAGTCAGAACAGAGCATAGTTTAGCCGATATCTCAAGTCGTGGATCGTGATTTTTCTGGTAAAAATGGCAAACTCACTACATTTTACAAGGATTTATATATTCAAGTGTGTATTTTATATAAGCTGAGGATTTTTTTTTTTTTCCTTTATTTATACAGGGGGAGTCTCACTGAGAGCAATGCTCTCTTTTTCAGGAGCACCCTGTTCACATTCACACACACATTCATACCTGGAAGCTGCCCAGTACAACCACAGTCTGATCTGCTGGCCACTGAGCAGCTCCACTGGAGCGGTTGGGGTTAAGAGCCTTGCTCAAGGGCACCTCAGTGGTGGTAATGCGGGAGGGGCAAGCGCTGCCTTTTCACTTTCCCCACCCAGATTTATCCTGCCGGTCCTAGAGATTGAACCGACGACCTTCCGGTCACAAGCTCGCTTCTCTAATCATTGAGCCACCACTGCCCCGTACAGTACTACTGTATCATGAGCACTAGTATTGTGCTACTGGTCAAATCTGGTATACCGTAGAGATGAAACAGTATGAACATTTCATATCACGATTATAGTGACCAAAATGATCACGGTTATCAGTATTATCACAGTATTGTTAAAAAGTGCTTACTGCTCAAGAATGTTCAAAGAGTACTGTGAGAATTACAGTACTGATACACTCAAGCCGTTTTCACACATGCGCTTTTTACCGTTAAATGACCGGAAAGCGGTCTAATGCCTTGGAGTGTGAAAGTTGTTTTCCGGTATAAGCACGACCCCGTCATCGCAGACTTTTCACCAGTTTCGAGCCAGTCAGAAGCGCGGTATGCCGCGATAAGGGACACAAGTATGAAACGGGTCCAGTCATTTGCCGGTCCTTCTCTCATGGGCGAGGTGTACACACGTTGCTTAACGTTCACTTCCAGCGTGCATCATCTAATCATTCGCGCACATCAAAGCAAACTACTTCCACATTTCGCTTCGTGCATTTGCTTTCTCTACATACATACAAGCGTTGGGCGGCTTGCAAGCCGCTGCCATTCTCGCTGTGTCTGTCCTGTGTCGGGCTGCTGCGAAGTGCGGAGGACTGAAGGACTGGCCTCTCTCGAGCAGAGAGGGGAGGGGGGAAATCGGCTGTGTTTATTATGCTGGCTTGACGCTGCCTGGATACTACTCTGCACTGCAGCCCATGAGCGAATGTGAAGGATACAACATACTCTTAAGTCAAACGAGTGTGATTTATTGTGTGACAAGCGAACTTATTTCACCATCAGAGTTTTGCCGACCCCCAAAATAAGCCACCCCCCCCCCCCCCAACATACAGGCTATTTGACGACTATATTCACACATGAGCGCTCAGGTGTGAAGGGAAATTCCGGGAAATTGCCGATATTGATTTACAGGTAATTTTCCTGTAAGCATGTGTGAAAACGGCTTCAGTGAAATCATTTCACCAAGGCTGCGCTGCGTGTCTGCATCTGGGAGACTGTTGCTAACTTTGGTTGATGGACAAAGCGCTGTAGTCACAGTAACATGGTTTTAATGATCATTAAAATTTGAAACGGCACGGTTACAGTCAGGAATTTGATCACGGTTTATCATTATAATGCCAAAAAAAGCAGCATCGTGGTTGTTAGATCCAGAGAGGACAAGAAATACACTTTTCCAGTGTTCCATTTCTCAGATGCTGCTTTGGGTGTGTCTAGGGAGTTAAAATATCTTGGACATATCCTCTCAGAGGATCTCTGGGATGACAGTGACATCCAACGACAGTGTCGTAAAATATATGCTCAAGCTAATATGCTTTAAAGGAAATTTTCTATGTGTTCTGTAAATGTAAAATGTGCACTGTTCAGAGCATACAGTATGTCACCCCCTTGTATACGGCTCATCTATGGTCCCATTACAGAGTGAAAAGCATGCAAAGGCTTAGAGTGGCATACAACGATGCTATGAGGTTACTTTTCCGTGTCCCCAGGTGGCATAGTGCCAGTCAGCTGTTTACCTCTGTTGTTGTGCCCACCTGTGAGGCTTTGTTAAGGCGACTCATGTACAAATTTATGCAGCGCCTGGAAGTGTCAAACAACAGCATTATAGTGGCGCTAACAAACCCTATAAAGAGCTCTTATAGGGTCACGTCCAGGCTGCGCAAGCACTGGCTCAGCAACTTGCTACTGATTAGGTAGGAGTGCACTATAGTGCTTTTATTGCACTTTTATTGCAGTATTGTACTTTATTTTATTAATTTCTCTTTTACCTTTTTCCCATGTTGTATGTTATTGTATGATACATTTATGTGCTATGGTCTTTGGTCTGAAATAAAGATTATACTAATTAAACCGGTTATCGTACTTTCATCCCTAGTACACCGTACTACAAGTGTTCTGTGGAAGAGCAGGGCATCAAGGTAATCGTTCTACTTCAATGGGGTCTCCCGAGGTCTTCCTAGAAGTTTCTACTCATTTGACTCCCACAGGGCGCACTAATCTCAACAATAATCCAACCCGCCAGATTACCGTTATCACATTTCCCATTAAATCCTCTTACGATGCCAACCTGTTTTTCAATACACGGTTGGGAGTCAAGCGTGGGGCTTTCATCTTAGCTTGGAGCGAGTGACCATGTGATGGATCACTTCACATTGCTCAGCTCTGTTCATTGGCTGTCATTTCAATGGCACCTAAATGCCTAGTTCAGACTAGGCACTTTGAGCCCTCAGCGAGCTGTTTTTGGAGCTCGGCGAGAAGAACCCCCCCCCCACCATGCAACACCTGGCCACCTGCTCAGTTCAGAGAAAGCCTGTGCGATGGTTATGTAACGTTAGCACACGTGGCAATGGCATGGTTAATTAGTTGGCAGAAAGGACAGCTACTAGACAGCTTTTGCTATTTATTCCAGTACATCTTATACCAGCCTGTGTAACATTACCAGAGTTGCATCTCTGTCCAGTCTCACTGACGACTGTCAGTCTCATCTCATAAGGTGCGTACTGCGCTCGTTAACAGCTTGTTAACAGCTGATGGTGGCTGCGTGCTGAAACGTGTCCATTGTTTGCGCTGATACCTGAGCCATTTAATTGTTAATTCCATCGCTCTGCTGGTTGCTCTCCTTTCTGCTAACTATGGTTAGCCTCTCTAGCCTGGATCACTCCCTGTGTGCTTCTAGAAAAGGTATGTGTTGCAACTTGCTTCCGCGGCACGTTACTTCATTCCGGATCGCTTTTATTTTTATGAAATATAATTTCTCCTATGAAATTATTAACACCAGAGATTGTTCGACCAACGTGAATCTCGTCGACCAAACAATCGACCAATCGACCTGGAGGGGGCAGCCCTACCGAGTACTCGCTGACGACTCACAGAGGTGTTCGATGGATATCTAGCCTGCTAGATATCTGGTCGTGTCGGATAAGCCATTCAACCAGCTTCAGCCAATGAGAGCGCAAGACACGGGGTGAGGAGGCAGACACAGGCTGTCATCTGTAGCAGCTTCCTGAATGATGCATCCATGAATGCGTCTAAAACATATTTCCACTGGAGAGTTTCCTCTGTCCTGTTTAGAACTACAGTTTTTAGTTTTGCTGTGCTGCTCAGCCTCTTTTCTCCAAACAATGTCACTGTGTGAAGCAGCCTGGCACAGCTGCCTGTTGACTGCTCTCTGTGCTGGCTGGAAAAGCCACGCCTTCCAGCCCTCTGTGAATCCCTGATAATTATGATAAGAACTGTGTTATTTAGACCGGACTGTATGCCCTCGGAGCACCGGGCAAGTGGTCTGAGGACGGAGCAAAGACAGAGAAAGTATTTATGTTGTGGGAGTGTGTGTGTTTGGAAATAAAGCCGGCTGAAAAGTGAGCAGACCTCGTTCTTCCTTGTTCTTCCCTGCAAATCAGTGCATTTCCCGTGTGTGTTTTTGTGACAAAACGTGGTTTGGAGACCAGAGTGAGACTTGTCGGGGACTCCTCCTGGTGGAATATCTTGTAATGTGTGACCCCCTGTTCCAGCTCAGTCATATAGTGTGAAAACCAAAACGACTCAAAGACTCCTAATTACAAGACAGACAGTTGTATATAGTGTGAAAGGAACAGAGACTGCCGACTCACGAGGATCTTGTAGTCTGTACATGCCATAAGACACACTTCACTACTAGAGCTGCACGATATTCCCAGGGAATGGTTCATTTTCACTGAAAAAAATTAAAAATTAAAATAAAAACTAAAAAAATGCCTCTGCCAACAAGTCAAGTTGCAGTCTACATTCATGTCTCTCTGTCCAGACGCATACATACACCTTGAAGCCAGTGTGGTGTTTGGCCATTCAGCCTTATGGCACACGGAACCAAATGAAGAAGAATGAAGAATTATTTGGACACTTTACCGGACCAGGCGAGGGAAGAATGGAGTACCCTGTTTGTCTGTACCGTCCTCAACAACCCTGGCTTATGGTTTTCAACATGGAGAATAGTCCTACTGCTGCTAACCCTACACTTCTGCCACTCACATACCCCTAGCCACTCCCCTGCCCACCCCTCGAAACACCACTCTCTACGACAGTGGTACGCAACCTTGCCCTACCCAGGAGCCACAATGGGGAAAAGAACATCTTTGCAACAGCCACAATCCCCCAAAAATCCCTTTCCTCCCTTTACTTTTAGTGGGGTCTGTCCCCAAACAAACATGTTCCCTTCAATCTAGGGCAGGGGTGGTCAACTGGCGGCCCGCGGGCCGCATGCCCCCTGTGTGGGGGCGCACTGGAATAAAAAATAAAATAAAAAATGTGAACGCAACATGCAAGATACCCACTGAATAAGTCTCCAAATGTTCATGTCATTCTGGCCAATACTCCACTTCTGTCAACTGTCAACATTTCAGTCTGGAATATGGAATATCTTTCAATAATCTTTATGACTAAAAGGCTAAAAGTAATCTTATGTGTAAGAAATTACTGTTGAAGTAAAAATGTAAATAATTAACTCATTAGTTTTGGATTTATTTAGCTTCAAGAGTGCATTTTTGTTCTTGTGTGACCCTCAACACAGGCTTTGAGAATCCCGGGCCACTTACTGATACTTATGCTTAAATTAACCCACTCATTATATTCTGGTTTATTTCAAGAAAAACATTTTGGCTAGTGGAAATTCTAATTGGCTGGTAACTTTAAAATCTAGCAGCCATATTGGTAGGTGGTCAAAAAAGTTAATTTCAAGCCTTGCAGGGAGAGCTGGTGGTGACATAGGAGTGAGTGAGAAAAGGATCAAATATTGGTGGTTAAGACTGAATAATGACATCACAACTGTTCATTTAAAATTAGTTATTCCTCTAAACCTGGCTTCAAATGCCCAAAATTTTTCACGCCGGTGCCGTCCGGCCCCCAGCCCTCAGCAAAATCTGGCCCTCTGGTAGCAAGGACATTTTTTGTGGCCCTCTCTATCATCAAAGTAGGGATGTCAACGGTTAACCGTTAATCGATTAACCGTCGCTAACGTCGTTGTTCGGTTATTGCTGTCGGTCTATCAGTTAATATTAAAAAAAATTAAAACTTTTTTTTTTTTTTTTTTTTTCTATTTACTCAATGAGCTCATGCCCAAACAAGGCGTGTCTATTTAGATGCTGAAATGGTAATGCTTTTTGTGTTAGAATTATGCCTTTATTTTTTGTTGGCTTTGCTGAAATTTATAAGTTTATTGCCACATTTTGATCAGGTAATCATTCCAAAATCATTCTGGCTCTTATATGGATGACAAGGAAATATATTTTTGAGAGCTTTATTTCCTGTTTATGTAAACATTACAACAACAACAATCTGTTATTTAACAGATTGTTTAAAATCTGTTAAATAAAAATTTTATATTAAAAAATTATGAATTAACCGATAGGTTAATCGATTATTAGCGTCGGTTAATCGAAAGTGAAATTAACCGAAAATTGACATCCCTACATCAAAGTTACCCATCCCTGATCTAGAGAATATGATTTGTAGGCCGGGGCATCTCTGTAGCACCAAAATTCTCCATTTAATACTATGTTGTGATGACACATTTGACCTTTATCAAAAAAAAATGCAGCTCCTGCGATTTGGATATTGCACTTGGCCATATTGCGATTTCAATAATATTTAGATTAATTGTGCAGGCCTACACCTCACCCCGTTCTACTTTCCCTCTAATTGGCTGTTGGAGCCGATCAATATGCCCTGATCTACAACAAAAAGCCTATCAAACACAAAACATCCATCCTCAAGAGCCTCACAGCTTCTTAGCCCACAATTTCCCTCCTGTCCTTTGGGCACCGAGAGAATCTTAATACTCTAGTGCAGTGATACTCAACTTGCGGCACGGGGGCCAGATGCGGCCTGCGATAGGGTGAAGAGTGGCCCCTCCGACCATTTTCTAATTTACAATGAAAACTAATGCTCAATAAAGTTTGACTGAGATCCAGCTAAATTGTCTAATATGGCCGTCTGCTCGCTGCCCAGGCACTTACAGTAGTATGTACTTAACTAACTTAACTTAACTATCGTGTGTGCACAAAATTGTGAGACTAAACTCCGCTGACACCCCAAAAACCCCACTACAGAAAAAAGTATATTAATGTTTGTATATATAACCTGATATTAACTGGGTCCTGGCCTCCTCCAACAACAACAACAACAACAACAACAACAACAACAACAATAATAATAATAGAGAGAAAAAACTGGCAACTGATAATGTCCTGATGATGTATCAGCATCAGAGTTGGGGTCCGTTACTCAAAAAAGTAATGCATTACACATTACACATTACTTTAAAAAAAAGTAATGCCTTACTTTACTTGATTACTCCCAGGAGAAAGTAATTCGTTACACTACTCGTTACATTACTTTTGCGTTACTCCGTAACATCGCCTGAGATGCATTGTCACATAATTTGCCAGTTAACAATACAACATTAAACCTTATGCCCATATATTAGCACAAATCTCTATCGTAATAAGGTAGGTTGCAAAACTTTTCCTGTCTGATGAGGACTGTCCGTTCCCTTACTGTTGAAACTGGCAACATTTCCTCTACCATGTACGAGGCAACAAGCCTGTAGTGTCCATCTCTGATTTTGATGTTACCTGGTGAAAAGCAAGCTTTTGCTGCTTGCTTGGGGTCGAGGCGGGCGACTCAGCTTGGCTCTGCGGGTCTCTCGCAACAAGCTTTGTGTTAGCATGTTTCCTCTGCAGATGCTTTGAGAGGTCCTTCCGCGCAACAAATTCGAAAGAAGTAATGTGCGTATCTCCACCCCTCAAAAGTTGTTGTAGAAGACGGCAAGGCGGGTGCTACTGCGCGTTTTCTGGCAGATTGCAACTCAATTATTACGGAGCATACCACACTGGGCCCACTTCACTAGAACACGTTATTTGCAAGGGGTATTTATTTACAGACCCCATCGCTGTATGTGGGTTTCTCTTATGGTTTACATTTAATTTCATTTTATTTTGTCCAATATTCATAAATATTCCAGAATTGCATGTTGTGTTAAAATAAATATTATTTCTATCTAACTTTTTAGCCTGATTTAATTGTAAAACAGAGTTTAGAAAGTTATGCAAAGGTTTCTGTGAAATTTAACCTGTGGAAGAGGGAAGTGGATGGAGTTCCCAGCATGCCCTGGGGTAGTGTGTTTTGTTTGTAGATTATTTTGTCAATGTTTGTCAATTGTTTGTCAATGTGTTTTGGAATGATTTCTTGTTCTATATGCATGATGTTAGTTATCTGCAAAGTTATGTGTCGACTAATAGTGCTGTTCTGCATGCTAATACAAAGTTGAAATGTTGGCACCATGGGTGATTCTGTTGTGCAGTTAAGTGAGCATCTGATGGGGCACAGGATCTGCTATTAAAACGGAGATATTTTCTCTCTATACTTATCTTGCTAGTAAGCAAGTAACAAGTTAAGTGTCTGATTAGTAACTGTAATGTGATTACTGAACTTAGGGACAGTATTGCCTTACACTACTCGTTACCGACAAAAGTAATGTGATTACAGTAGCGCGTTACCCCCAACACTGATCAGCATTGAAGAGAAAAGACTGCAGCATGCAGGTTAGAGAGGAAATTGGCACCTTCATATAAGAAAGCAGAAAAAGCAGATGAAGCAGGCTAGTTAGTCATGAGGGCTTAGTGCATAAAGCACTTGGCTTTCACTCTGGAGTGCCATTACTCATATCTGGGCTACATACAGTAACGCTTTGTCAGTTGCACCTTTTATGACATTTTCATTGCATATGATTTCAGCGAGGGTCACAACATGAACATTTTCTTAGCTCTAGGCCAAGTCATTTGTCAATGAAACAATGGAAGATGGCAAGACATGGGATAATGATTTCCTGCCACCTTTCAGACACAGATGTCAGTGGAGTACAGCCTCAGAGCACTGGAGCAGTCTGTAGATGTTTGCGATGCCTACAAATGTTTTAGCATAACCTTCCAAAACGTGCAATGCACTCGATTACCCCTGGCCCTGGGAGTAGATGTGCTAGCCAGGGAAAGCTGTGTGACACACAGAGGGTGTAGGGGTGGACTGAGTGCCTGGGGCTAGTCAGGGGGAGGAGAGGACAGCTGGACTCCATTCCTGCTTTGAATGAGCCTTGGTGATCTGCACCTCACTTCCACAGGAAAACACACCACAACAGGAAAGTCTGAGACAGACGACCTGTGACAGAATGTCCTGCAAGGAAACCAAGTCATGTCCAAAAAGTGATCGCTAATCAAATAGCCTATATCTGTCTGACTGACCTTTTTTTAATGGTACCTCAATTTGTCTAATTATAGTATGCTTATTGCTCTCATCATGTACCTGCCTGGAAAAATGGGGGCATTATAAAAATGTGAATATTGCTGAGTGGTCTCCACAGATAAATCTAACCGATTGAGTAAGAGGATAACCCATCATCAGAGGATTTTAAATGATGGGTTTAACTTTAAAAACACAGATCTGGGCTTATTTATTAATTTATTATAAATTATATATAAATATAGCTGCAGAATAATAATTTGGAATAATGGAATTTGGTAATAAAAATGGTAAAACTGTAAAACATGGAATATTGCAGTTTTCCATAATTTGGCCGAAATTGATGAAAAAAAGTAAGCCGAATTATCCAAATCAAAAGTAGACCTAATTATTGTAGTAACCTAAATTATTTCTTCTTTCATTGTAAAATAGGCCTAGATAAATAATTCAGTTTTCGATTGGGGTGTTTTGAGAGGGGGGGTCGGTCTTGCGTGGTCCGTGGGACCCTTACGTCACCTCACAACTTGGTTTTCACTTTGAGAAAAATGTCGAAGAGGCTGTCTGAGAGAGCAAAGTAATCAAAAAACTAAAAATATCAATCCTAACCCCTAAATTAAAGTTTAAATGGAAAAAAATGAATTTGGGCGAAAATAAAACAGAATTTGGATTTTTTTTTCTTTTCATATGGCTCTCTGCCTATTCATAGCTTTCAAGGGGCGTTACGTGCTGCCGGGAACGCCCACCTGGCGGTCAAAAAAAAACTTGTTAATTCCGCTGCCCGCCTCTCACGCTGTGTTTGTTCAGCCAAAATGCCGATTACCTGTTGTGCTATCGGTTGCACTAACCGACGAGGAAACACGCCTGGCTTGTGCTTTTACAGAATCCCGTCGGAGAAAGAAAACTCAGACAGGAGGAGGTTGTGGATTTGTGCGATTAGACATGGTTTAGTCGCTGGGGAGGGCAAATGACTTTTATTCTACCATCAAAGTACACACGTCTTTGCGGCCAACATTTCATCAAAGGTAAGCTCAAGTAACGTTAACGGGGTATTTTAATCATTATTGTAACGTTACTTGAGCTTACCTTTGATGAAATGTTGGCCGCAAAGACGTGTGTACAAACGGCTGAACAAACACAGCGTGAGAAACTAGTCGACTCGGGTGGCAGCGGAATGAACAAGTTTTTTTTTTGACCGCCAGGTGGGCGTTCCTGGCAGCACATAACGCCCCTTGAAAGCTATGAATATCTGAGGGTAAAAACCATCTATTTAATTAAATAAACACAAAGTCAGTGGAGTAATCTGGTAAACGGAAATAGCATTGCACTCTAAAAAACCTTATGACCGCTCTAGAAAAAATGGTGTTCTTTTTCTTGGGGAAGCATGTGTACCATGGGTGTGCCTGCTCTGTTCAAACCATGTGCACAAAGACTGAAATCTTTCACAACAGCTTGCCTTTAGTTTTGACACTCCAACAGCTGGCATTATTTTAGCCCTGCATGCAGCAAATGCCTTTTCTATTCTTTGGGAGTTAGAACTAATACAATACACGGAGAAAAGGGTCAGCTTTTTTATTGATTTTGTTGCTGTAATAACAACAGAGCCCAGAGCTGACACTAGGGATGGACATTTTAAGCAATTTACTCGAGTACCCTCCTTCAATTATGAACGAGTAACCGGGTACTCGCGTGCGGGGGGGGGGGGGGGGTCTGTGTGATTACTATGGTAATGACTGAGCAGGGATTGTAATCTGCTGTATATGGGGCTGTTCACACATAACGTTTTAATTTTTGCATGGAAAAAACACTACCTGGAGCATTTTTTGTGAGGAGAGGGACTGACTGTGATTTTACGTCACGCTAAGCTAATGTCTAAAGCAGTGATACTCAACTTGTGGCCCGGGGGCCAGATGGGGCCCGCAATAGGGTGCCAAGTGGCCGTCTGGCCGTTTTCTAATTCACAATGAAAACTATAAAGTTCGACTGAGCTCCAGCTAAATTCTCAAATATCACCACCTGCTCACCACCCAGGTACTTATATGTACTAACTCATTGGTTCCCAAACTGTGGTCCGCCAGAGAATTGCATTATTTTTTTTATAGAAAACAGTTTTTTTTACCCTTAGGAGTAGCTGGATTGGGCCGATTTTCAGAAATATCGCGATATTTGGGAAATATCACAATTTTGAACATTTACTTTCAGAGGCTCCAGCAGGCTCAGTTAAAGCCAGAGTGAAGTTTCTGGTATCATATGAAACTAGAAGACCTAAGGAATCGATTTGTACCAACCATGACATGCTAGTTTGTCAGGAAGGTAACTAAATAACACTCCAAAGTTAGGCAAAATTTTGGCGAGGGGAATAGGGTTGTGCGATGTCATGAAAATACCTATTGTGATTGTTTTACAGTGAAACATCGTTTTGGATGATGGCATCGTCGCGGGTGGGGGTGGGGGGAATAATTAATTATTGATTAAGTCGCTGCGTTGCTGTAATTCCATTTGGATAGCCGCTGCAATGCGTTCACCTTAACAACACAGGACAGCTGAGCTCTATGATACCAGCGGGCTTGGATAGGCTATTAGCCTCTGCTCTGTGCTACAGCACAGAGCCAGGCGACTGAAGTGGGCAGTGGCTGTCACTACCAGCAATTTGAACGGCGCAAAACAAATAACGTTAACGTTACAGATCCTCACCAACAAAGTGTGTGTGTTGAATTTAACTAGCTGGCAGAAAACTGACTGAATTACTGGCTGATATAACGTTAGATTCGTGTGGGCTTTTGAAGCTAGAGAGAGTTTAGGATAAATGGCTAGAGAAACGCAGCTGCTGTATGGAGCGACTCCAACTTTCACTTTGGAAACAGGCGAGTTAAATTCACAGTTGAAGACTTGTACTCACTTTGGGTTGAAAACAGGAAAGAACGTGACGTTTCTTCTTTGTCTTAAAAAGTGTTCACAACACAGCCGACTTCTCACGCGCTGGGGACGCCCCGGCGTCATTAAACAATCGCACCCAGTTCAGAGAGGCAGTGGAGCGGAGGAGGGGGAGGAGGAGGGGGAGGGGAGGCTTTCCTGAACTGAACTGGGTGCGCTTGTTTAATGCCGGCGGCGCGTCCCCCGCGCGTCACGATAAGTGGACTTGGCCTTTTTATTATTAAAACGGCACAATTTTAATTCGAACAGATAATTAATTACGATGATCCGATGTAGAAGGCTCAGAGGTCGATGGGGGGTCGGCCCATCACAATGGTCGATGCCATCGTCAATCGTGCCAAACCTAGAGGGGAAAAACATTTTCAAAGGGGTCCTCTTTTTCACAGCCTAATGTTGGCAGGTGTGTGTGTGTGTGTGTGTGTGTGTGTCCATTTTGAACCAGTTTTAGTAGCCTTATATTGTCATTTAGCCTTTCTGCTGCTATTGCATGGTCAAATCAGCAAATTTTATTTTATGGGTCGGAGGGGGGGGTTGGTATACGCAGTGGAAGTGGTCCCTGGGAAATTTGGTTTGGTACGTAGTGATACTTGGACGGAAATTTTTTGGGAACCCCTTTACTAACTAACTTAACTCAACCTATCCTGTGTACACAAAATTGTCAGACTAAACTCCGGCTGACACCCCAAATACCTACAATCCGCTACAGAAAAAATTTTATTATTAATGTTTGTTTATTAACTGGCCCCTGGCCTCCTGTCATTTTGCAAACGTGGCGTCCGGGCAAAGCAAGTTGAGTATCCCTGGTCTAAAGCCTACCTGCTCAGACAGTATCTCCGATGGTTGGATGGATGGCATTAGCGCTTCGAGGTGTTGTGAAACAAGCGAAGGCTCATTTCCAATACATGTCCATTGTCCAGTATCATCCATTTTACTTTATGATCACTGTTACACTAACGTAAATCCACGGATTACAAGGTCCCGGTGTTCTGCCAAAAAGTGAAAACTGACCAGTGTGATTAACGTTACAGCTGCAGCTGAATAGTGATCACCAATCACCATGAAGCGATTGTCTCCCAAAAAGCTATTCTTTCTCCACATTTCTTGTGACTAACATTATGGGAAACGACAGTGTAGTCAGTAAACTAGTGCAAAGTTTTGAATGAGTTTTATCGGGCGTGCGCTATGAAGAAGCTGTCTCCTTCGGGAGCATATCTCCAGTCACCATTTTCGGGATGAGCTGGAAAACTTCCGGTTAAAACTTTCAAGATAATGTTACTTAAACAAAAGTAAATAGCTTATTGATGCACATTGGAGGAGAAAAGGGTATTTCAACGAACGAAGGAGCAAACCTTGTATCAAAATACTCATTGTGATGTTAAATGGTGTGAAACTGTGGCTGTAAGTTAACGCATTACTCAAAATAAATAAGGTTACGTTACAATAAGCGTTTTATTTTGAAAGCAACAAAGCAGATGACGTACTTGTACATTCTGGCTGACTTGACGCCCGTGGCGTGCAGTTCATGCTGCCAGATCCACATGACGATGCGTGCATAGATCTAGACCATTTTTAAAGGAGGTGGGGAGTGGGGCGAGTACCCGAACCGCGAAAAACGTTACTCGAGTACTGACGTTATGAACGAGTAGTCGAGTACCCCCACCCATCCCTAGCTGACACATACTTGCCTAGGGGAGTTTAGAGGTGTTGTATCCTCTGAATGAAGTAGCATAACAGTACTGCTCTCCCATGAAACAAATGTGTTTCCTGGGGTGTTCATAACATAGGGTTTTCTTTTCACTGTATTCACAGGAAGTGGCTTCTGAAGACGTCTCCTGAGGCACTTGACCAAGACGGCCTAGTCGTCCTTTTTCATGGACATGTGCACAATTGTACTCAGATACTGTAAACTACATGACAATGTGCACACGTGTACTCAGATAGATACTGTAAACTACATAATGACATGTGCACAAGTGTACTCAGATACTGTAAACTTGGGCACTGCAAAATGGGGAAATCACATGAACATGCGTTGGCATAATGCTGATGTGCACGCGCACAGGTGAGAATGTTTTTCCAAAGAATTCCCATATTACTGTGATGAGAACATGTCCTATGAACTGATGACAACACTCTCTCATACAAGACTATGCACAAACTTGGCGCTCGGGAGCTGAAGAAATGAAAACCCTTAGAGTTTATTTGTGTCCCCTAAAAATAGGCCTCCTTAAACAACCATTGGTAAATCTATGACTGTTATGCTTTCCTTCTAGCCACCCAAGCTCCAGAAGAAGCATTTCTCTGCTTCTCTTTCATTCCAATCCGGATGATTCCAAACAACTGACTGCTGATGGCTGAATCTCCTTTGCCTCGCCTCCCTATTGCACAGCAACGCTTAATCACTCTTTCAAAAACTGCTGAGCTTTTACTCAATCCTAATCACATGCTTAAAGAGGTTTATGAAGGGACTAGGGATGTTCATTTTGAAAATTTTCCAAAATCGATAATCGGTGAAAATTAACGATCAATTATCGATCATCGATTTTATTAATACTTAGAAAATTTTCAATATTTTCAAAAAAAAATTTTTTTTTTTTTTTTTTACAAAATGAATGCCTATGGCAGAAAATACGAAAGACAACGTGTTCTCCTCAATGAACTCTTTATTTCAATGTGTCTCCTCTCCAACACTGCTGTCCCCGGCGCATGCCGGTGTGAATTTCCCATGTTTAAAACAGTTTTGTTGGCACAAAGGCCCGTGCCCAGCCAGAAAACTAGAGACTATATGAAGCTCCACCTCACGTTAGTCGGCTGTGCAATGGAGTGGGGCGAGGAGTAACGAATTCCACCCAAACCTAGTCAAAAAAAATAATAATAATAATAATTAAAAAATCGATCCAAATGCCACAGGATCGATTCCAATCCTTAACGATCGATTATCGATTTTCGATAATTGATGAACATCCCTAGAAGGGACGCTGGTGCGCCAGCCAAATAGGCACACATTCAGCCAAATAGGCACACATTCAGCCAAATAGGCACACACACATTCAGCCAAATAGGCACACACACATTCAGCCAAATAGGCACACACACATTCAGCCAAATAGGCACACACACATTCAGCCAAATAGGCACACATTCAGCCAAATAGGCACACATTCAGCCAAATAGGCGCACATTCAGCCAAATAGGCACACATTCACACATTCAGGGAATCTTTCGAGCCCATCAAAGACATGACTCGCCACAATGCAGGTGCGGATTAGGTGGTAGCAGGGGTGGTGTGAGCAGAGAAGTGGGTGTAATTGTACACTTAACAAGACCTTGCCTGCCAATACACCCCTCCCTCCAGAAGGAGGCGGTGTGCTTCTCACACATCCACGTCACGTCACCATCACAACACCTTGAGTAAACGGCCTATTTCCTGCAAGTGTAAACCTTATTTCTGGCGCAAACTGGCTGCCGTGCATCACCCAGGTGGGTGCTACACGTCGGTGGTGGATGAGTTGAGTTCCCTCCCCCTCCCTCCCCTGATATGTGAAGCGCTTTGAGTGTCTAGAAAGGCGCTATATAAATCCAATCAATTATTACTTACATTTCAGTGGATTGCTCATCATGAAGCAAGGCAAGCCCTGCTTGGCTATTCACTATTTTGCATGTTAGTGTCTGAAGTTTGTGTGTTGATGTTCTGTAGGAAGACAAAACAACTCATCTGTCTTGTTGGCGCAGTAAAACCATTCAATGGCATGTAGAGCAAGTTCACTGTGGCTAAGCACCTGCCAAAGTGTCTGTCATATTGCTGAATCAAGTCATACACAGACACTTGTGCCCACCCATCTCGACAAATGACCAAATTACTAAGACAGATGCATATTTTGTTCATACACACACACACGGGACATGTGGCAAATGTTATCATATGTAGATTTCTATCTTGATTTTGATCTCATCGTGACAAAGGAGAAAGTGATCTGCATCTCTGTCTGTATCGAGCTCAAAGGAGCAAGACAAAGCAGGGATTCTAATAACTATACGTGTATGAATGAACAATAGCAACATATCATTTTGTGGTGGGTGGGGGGCAATTTTGTGGTCTGACAGGTCTCTGGTTATTGCCTGCATATCTTGAGAGATTCTGAATCTGCATAGACTTTCACAGCTCTTTTCTTGTCCATATTTCACAGTTTAACCAAAAAGGCCCTTTGAGCTGCCAGCCACCCATCAACACTGACAGCTGACACACACAGAAACCCATCTAGTTCCTGGTCATTGCTTAAGTGTCACAGCCTATGCTTGATGGCTAGCGCATTACATCTCACAGGATTTCTGTTTAATTCATCATCTCCAAGATGATTAAAAAGGCAAGACCGACACAAAAACACTGTGGGTCACTCTAGACTGCTCTATTTTCTCCCCCTACACCACCACTTCAAACATGTGCCTGAATGCACTTTTATGATGCATAAGGGAGAGCAGGCAACATGTGCAACAACAGCACGCATGGGCGTCTGGGGGGGCAAGCAGCAGTATAATAAACAGATCAAAGTCTGCCGGTCACTAACGGGCCTTATGCAAAGCTGAGCAGAGCACCGGTCACTAACTGGCCTTATGCAAAGCTGAGCAGAGCACCGGTCACTAACGGGCCTTATGCAAAGCTGAGCAGAGCACCGGTCACTAACGGGCCTTATGCAAAGCTGAGCAGAGCACCGGTCACTAACGGGCCTTATGCAAAGCTGAGCAGAGCACCGGTCACTAACGGGCCTTATGCAAAGCTGAGCAGAGCACCGGTCACTAACGGGCCTTATGCAAAGCTGAGCAGAGCACCGGTCACTAACGGGCCTTATGCAAAGCTGAGCAGAGCACCGGTCACTAACTGGCCTTATGCAAAGCTGAGCAGAGCACCGGTCACTAACTGGCCTTATGCAAAGCTGAGCAGAGCACCGGTCACTAACGGGCCTTATGCAAAGCTGAGCAGAGCACCGGTCACTAACTGGCCTTATGCAAAGCTGAGCAGAGCACCGGTCACTAACTGGCCTTATGCAAAGCTGAGCAGAGCACCGGTCACTAACTGGCCTTATGCAAAGCTGAGCAGAGCACCGGTCACTAACTGGCCTTATGCAAAGCTGAGCAGAGCACCGGTCACTAACGGGCCTTATGCAAAGCTGAGCAGAGCACAGTCTGCCGGTCACTAACAGAGCACCCCTCGGACCAGAAAAAGAGGAACAAGCTAAATAAATATGGAGAGCTACACAGAACCCTGTTAATGCTTTGTGTGTCTCTGTTTTCAGACCAAAGCATTCTGGGGGCTCCTGAGAGGAAGTGCTTACTGGGGAGGTCCCCCGAGAACCAACTCCTTCAAGGGCTTTTTTTCTGTTGGCATTCGCACAGCCAATAGGAACGCTGAAGTGACGTAAGCCAGCTCCGCGCTAATAGCTTCTACCTTTTTTCAATGCCCTCTCAAAAATGCCACTGGGTGACTGAAACACCAGCTTTCTACTAAGTACAAGTCACACTGATTCCAATTCCAATGGTGTAATTGCATGGTTGCTGCTGAGATAATTCTCTTTTTCCACATTAGCAAACAAATATAACTACTCCATTGTAGACTACACAAAAAATAGCCCAAGTTAAAGGCCTCGCCCACTGCAATTCTAGAAGTTCGATCAACTTACGTCTGGACCAATCACCATAAACCTACATCCCTCAGGTTCCTCTTGTGCTGGGAGAGTAATTAACCTAAGGCAGGAGCTAAAAAAAAGTCCCTTAAAATGGCGTTCTAAGAACTACGATGGTTGCTACTTCCTGCGGTGTTGAGACAACAAAAACGGGGGAGATCCTCCAACTGTTCTTAGAACTATGAAAAAGTTCCTCCAGTCCAAAAAGGCCTACTATGTCTTGCAAGTCTCTTTCTAGACTCCTCCACCAATAGAAACATTAGCAGTGAGTGAGTGAGTGACGTGGTCTAGTTGCAACAGAGTTAGCCAAAGTGTAATCCCACCCAATTAAAAAGAGCACACAGCTCAGTGCACTTGTACAGTAGGATACAGAGGTTTACACAGCTCAGTGCACTTGTACAGTAGGATACAGAGGTTTACACAGCTCAGTGCACTTGTACAGTAGGATACAGAGGTTTACACAGCTCAGTGCACTTGTACAGTAGGATACAGAGGTTTACACAGCTCAGTGCACTTGTACAGTAGGATACAGAGGTTTACACAGCTCAGTGCACTTGTACAGTAGGATACAGAGGTTTACACAGCTCAGTGCACTTGTACAGTAGGATAGAGAGGTTTACACAGCTCAGTGCACTTGTACAGTAGGATACAGAGGTTTACACAGCTCAGTGCACTTGTACAGTAGGATAGAGAGGTTTACACAGCTCAGTGCACTTGTACAGTAGGATACAGAGGTTTACACAGCTCAGTGCACTTGTACAGTAGGATACAGAGGTTTACACAGCTCAGTGCACTTGTACAGTAGGATACAGAGGTTTACACAGCTCAGTGCACTTGTACAGTAGGATACAGAGGTTTACACAGCTCAGTGCACTTGTACAGTAGGAGAGGTTTACACAGCTCAGTGCACTTGTACAGTAGGATACAGAGGTTTACACAGCTCAGTGCACTTGTACAGTAGGATACAGAGGTTTACACAGCTCAGTGCACTTGTACAGTAGGATACAGAGGTTTACACAGCTCAGTGCACTTGTACAGTAGGATACAGAGGTTTAGACAGCTCAGTGCACTTGTACAGTAGGATACAGAGGTTTACACAGCTCAGTGCACTTGTACAGTAGGATACAGAGGTTTACACAGGCTCCGCAGACAGGAGAGGCCCTCACACACTGCACGTAATGGATGAGGGCTTGTTCTCCACTGTGCTGCTGACAGCTGTAGAGTGGGCTTAGAAAAACACATCTAATCGAAACGCATTACGGTTAATGACAACAGAAGCCAATGTGCAGGTCCGCTGACTATAGCCCTGTCCAATAAATGTCTCCTTTCAGCTGATGTGGGCTGGGCAGAGCGAGTGAGAGGAAAGTCAGGAGGACTGGCCTGGCCCGGGGGCGTGCACAGAGGAGACGGGACAGTGCTCAGCTGAAGAGTGGCTTTGTGGTCCCATGGCGTTCCTGAGAAATGTCTCCTGTAGTCACAACAAACAGAGGACAGCACACGGGCTGGCTGGCCGGCCGCGCTGCAGGAAATGAAGCCCTTTGAGGGGGAGAGCTCTCATTGGAAGCATCTGGCGTCCTCCAGGTGGCTGCTGGGGAACATCCAGGTTCAAATAGACATGGCGCTCTTTTCCGCTGTCATTTTAGTAAGTCAAATGTTCCACAGCAAAGGCCGTTGTATGTTTTGCCTGCGACGGCCCCGGTCTAGTAGTCTGGCCTTTGCTCATGGGTTACGTCTGTATCTCTGCTGAGGTGACAATGCATTGAAAGATCAAGTGGTCCAGAGGTCACTGCTGATTGATGTGCAAAGTGTAGCATTACAGCACACACACAGGCATATGAGAAGACAAACTGCCAGTGGTTTGTAAAAGAGCACACAAGGGATAGTGCAAGGTAATCTCAGTTTACCCTAGGGCTGCAACAACTAATCGATTAAATCGATTAAAATCGATGATCAAATTCGTTGGCAACGAATTTGATTATCGATTCGTTGCCTCGCGATTAGTTGGACCGCAGAGCCATCTGTTTTGTTGATAAAAAACAACAGCTGATCGCAGCTGCTGCGGCGCAGTGCTGGCTACGTCACTCCCTGGCCCCGCTGTCGCGGAGCCGACTACGTCACTCGCCTTGCGCACGCGCAGTAAACGACAAACAACTTGGAAACATGGCCGAGGAGAAAGCAGCTTGACCCAAAACTTAGCAAGTTTGGGAATTGGGAGCACTTCATATTAACTGGAAATAAAAAGTCTGTTACGTGCAAAATGTGCAAAGCCGATCTTGCATGGCATGGCAGCACAACGGCCCTGCGTGAACACCTTAAACGCAAACATGTTGGATCATTGGATGGTGCCAAGCTCAGCAGCGGGGTAAGTTAACGTTATTCTACTACAAACTCGATATGCATGTAAACTAGTGTTACATTATTAGACCCATGTGTATTGTTGTTTGAAGTGGAAATGTTCGTCTCACAGCAGATAGTTTGTTTTGTTTATCTAACGTTAACAGTCGATGCGCATTCCGCCCGCATCCAGGTCGACAACATTAACGTTATAGCCGACCGGCTAGTTAACGTTACGTTAACTTGCTAACGTTAGTGGTAGAGCAGACAGCAGATAGTTTGTTTTGTTTATCTAACGTTAACAGTCGATGCGCATTCCGCCCGCATCCAGGTCGACAACATTAACGTTATAGCCGACCGGCTAGTTAACGTTACGTTAACTTGCTAACGTTAGTGGTAGAGCAGACTTGGTCTGTAAACTAAGGCTAAAAGAGATGTTGTTGTCCCTTGTTCATTGGTGTGTGTGTGTGTGTGTGTGTGTGTGTGTGTGTGTGTGTGTGTGTGTGTGTGTGTGTGCATCTTAATGTAAGGAGTGAGCTAAGACAAATTTCATTTGAGGCTTCTGTTATATAAAGGCCTTCTTTACATAAGCAATTATCAACTAAATCATCAATGAGTGAGTTTTATTGAGTTTTATGTTAATAGTGCTGTTAGGCATACTCGCTCATACTGTCTTTCTCATTTCAGAAAAAAACAACTCACCATGAGGCGTTTCGTTGTGGGGAATGCGGCTTGTACACCAAGGCAAGCAGCCATCATGACAGACAGTGTCCTGAACATGCTGGTCACCGACATGAGGCCCATGTCAATGGTTGGAGATACAGGCTTCATTGCCATGATTAACACCCTCCACCCTGGCTACACTCTTCCTTCAAGAACATTCTTCACAAAACTGATGGAGCGAAAATATGAAGACACATTCCAGGAGCAGGTCCGTTAAAGCACTTTATTTAAGAAGATATGAAGATATCTGGAGGGAGGAGAGGGGAGGTGAAGTGGTGAAGGGCTAAAGGAAGTAGGCAGTGAAGGAGAGAGGAAGTGAAGTGGTGTTGGTGAAGTGTTCATGTTCTTGAGTAAATAAAAACAGTTTTCTACAATTTAACTTGGTTGTGGTTTCCCCCTTTTTGTATGCAAGTTTGAAGTGTTCCAATATAAACCACTAATGAATACAGTATAAACAAGAATGTTTTGATGCAGACTTATGTTGCAGGGACTACTAGAATCATCGTAATGTTGGGATTGTATGCATCAAAGGGTTAAATCGAGCATTTCTGAGCGATTTCAATATATCCGATTAATCGATTAATCGACAACTAACCCTACCGATTAATCGATTATCAAAATAATCGTTAGTTGCAGCCCTAGTTTACCCACATTTTTTTATTTATAGAATAGACTTTAACACGTTCACTGCCGTGGACGAGATATCTCGTCAAGCAGAAACCAACGGTTGACTGCCGTGGACGAGATATCTCGTCCAAAAAAAAAAAAAAACAATTTTGACGGTGGGACGTCGATCGAACCCTTTTACATCTCCTATAAGAATATGGGAGGTATTGAATGTGTATAATCTATTTTACCGACCCACTAAGTGGCGACAGTGCTCTCCAGACGAGAGAAAGCCAAGAAAAAACAGCCGCGTGAGGAAGCCATTCTCATGAAAATGGATTGGCGAAAACGCTTTCGCTTTCGGGCTGGGAGCTGGCGGTGGGGGATTGCAAATTTGCATAATAGATTATGGGTGCAACACACTTTGAAACACGCAGCATAAATAAGACCAGAATCGCAAAAGCTTCATCAAAGCTCTCAACCGAAACCCCAAGAAACGAGCGAGCCCATCCAGACTCGCCCGACGAGGGGCAACCAGGCAGCACAGACAGCAGAAACTCGCTTGTGACAAACGCTGCAGCCACGGAGGGAGGAGGGGAACACACACGGAGGGAGGAGTTTGAAGGAGAGGGGGGTTTCCTGCTGTTATGGAGGAAATTACTGTTCAAAACTATTGTTTAGATGTCTGACGTCTTACTGATGCCAAAAATAAATGGTTAAAGTGACTGTTGTATCGAATTTCACAAAAAGCCATTTATCTCAGCTTAAATTTTCAGACGCTGAAACCATGCTGTATTCAACTGCTAATGCCTACATAACTACTAACTCTACAAACTAACTCTTTTAGACAGAGAAAGCACACATTCTATTAGTTCTTTTGAGATATTTTGTGTTCACAAAATACTAGCAGAAAATAATCCTCGGCTCTTGAAAGATGAGCCAGAATCCTCAAAAAAAAAACTTGGCAGAAGCTACCTACAGTAAAAAAAAAAAAAACTGTTGGCAGTGAATGTGTTAACCATCTTTTTGCCTGAACATAAATCTTTATGAGATTAAATCATAGTATAAGCCATAGTAAGTTATGTTATATGAAGATATGGTCATTTTTTAATAGAAAAACAAATATGTTGCTGGAATAAACTTTTGTTTATATAGGTAGCTGTTCCCCTTGCAAGGATGACCACCGACTGGAGGTAACTGTTTACCCACCTTTTTATTTACAGCTACATCACTGGAGCACACTCACTTTATAAGTCTTACCAGTTTTACAGGGACAGTGCAGATACTGGACAGCAGCATATTTCCCAGGCTCTCCGTTACTCTGAAACAAGTGACCCTGATAAAGGCTGTCCGATTGAGCAACCAATCTCATGATGGAGCAGGATTCTTATCTACTGTAGCAAAGAGCCCTGGGCTTACTGTAATAGAGGACAGAGTGATTAGTCAGGGCAAATGAAGACAGACAATGCGCCATCTCTCATGGTACACCCCGTGCCAACAGTGCTCAGGTCAGTGTCTGTCTCTACATGTTGTATCATGTCCTCCAGTCACAGAGGGCCAATTTAGGACATCCTGGTCCTGGATGAGGTGAAGATGTGTTGGATGAGAGCGTGTGGAGATGAACATGCTCTCTGGTGATTACAGGTTGCTCTGCCACCAGGAGAAGGCAGAGGGCTCCTGTGGGGATTCTGGGACTGTGATTAAGTAGCACATCATGTACTGCAGGTAGACACTAGACATACACTGTGTAGGCCAGCACAACAGCTCCATAAGTCAGGAATTGCATGTCACCAAAGCCTGAAGGCAAATTTAACCATTAACAAACTGTTGAACCGGTCTAAGGTAGATCTGGTACTTCCTCTTGAGTGAGCCCTTCCTCATTTTCACCTTGTGATGTGATGTGTGACCTATGAGACTGTGCAGCAGTTGACAGAGTCACCCTCTCAACTAGGCTGCCAATATCTGTTAGATGCACAAAATTACCAGACAACATGCATGGTAATGTGGTAGTTTCTTGCATTGCATCCATGCATGGATTCTCTCTCTCTCTCATTAGCACCCATCCTGGAAGGTCAGACGTCAGAATCAGTTACAGAGCAGCACCCTGACCTAGCAGGGATACAGTGTTGCCTAGGTCAAGACATTTGAATCCGCCCACTCCACAGAGCTGAGTTTTGGCTTAGAAGATGGAAATGGAGTGTAACAAGTTGACAGTTCAGTCTGATATCATCAGGCTAGATAGAGTGTATTGATATCATCAGGCTAGATAGAGTGTATTGGTATCATCAGGCTAGATAGAGTGTATTGATATCATCAGGCTAGATAGAGTGTATTGATATCATCAGGCTAGATAGTGTATTGATATCATCAGGCTAGATAGAGTGTATTGATATCATCAGGCTAGATAGAGTGTATTGATATCATCAGGCTAGATAGTGTATTGATATCATCAGGCTAGATAGAGTGTATTGATATCATCAGGCTAGATAGAGTGTATTGATATCATCAGGCTAGATAGTGAGTTGATATCATCAGGCTAGATAGAGTGTATTGACAGTTCAGTCTGATATCATCAGGCTAGATAGAGTGTATTGACAGTTCAGTCTGATATCATCAGGCTAGATAGAGTGTATTGCTCAAGGACACTTCAGCTGGACGCTTGCTGACACAGGGCTGAAGGATGATCTCTATCACTAGGCCACCCTGCCACTCCAATAACGTGGAAGCCAGGAGGAAAGGGAAAGCACTTACCATATTAACATGCATGGGCATGTAAAACACATACAAGATGTTGGGCAAATTCAAATAGAAAAACCACACCTTTTTTAAGTAACCACACAGGAGTTTCCATCAGTAATAGCCCCCAGCAAAACAAGTGTGTCACTGCCAAAAGTTGAATGATTGTACGTCACATTGTATCTACTTCCTCACAGCAGAAGCCTCTGTATAATCCCCAGCGAGATTGTAATGAAATCTCCCTGTGCCCTGAGGCATGCATGAATGATGCGACAGTGACATAACTGACCTATATCTAAACCTTTTGCTGACAGCTCAGGAATCCCTGGTCCACAACTGCCATGTGCACAGCAACAACAGAAAAGACTAAACATAATTTCAATAATACTCACTCAAAAGTGAAGAAAAGTCCACATGTGACCAGAATGAGGACAAGGGTGAGGTAGAAAACCCCTGTCTGCCTGGCCATCATAATCCTTCCATTGCAGTAAAATTTATTCCGACCTTGGAAGGACTCCCACTTTCTCTTCTTCGGGGTCCTCTTTTTGTAAGGGGTCTCCATCGGAGTGGAGCTGCGAGTGCTGATCTGGCTGTACTCGCACTCTCTCATGGACTCAGACACCCCGAGATGCATCAATTGCTGTTTAAATCCCCACAGCTGAATGAGTCCCGGGCCTCTGTAAGGAGAATAAACCAGTTCAGTACAACAGATACGTTAAGCCATATCCAAACTTAGACCAATGCCTTAAGTATGGGTGTAGGTGGAAAAAAGTTTGTGAAAAGTGCACAACACAGCCACAGCGTGTCATTTGCGTAGCATTCTCAATACTTATTGTGCAAGCAAGCAACCTCGGTAAAGCTAAAATGAAGACAGATGAGTTTAGTTATCCCTGCCAACAACAGCAAATTAGCGTTACTTTACTAGCAGCTGACTCGTAACAACTATTAGCTTCTTTGTTAGCATGCAACCTTGCTAGCATTATCTGGCAACAAAAGGTAAAGTGCTGCTGACTGACTTGCTAAAGCTAGCACAGCTAGCAAGTTGATGATACAACTGCTAGTTTGCTAAGTTAACGTTAGCCAACTTGCAACCGTGGGTTTAGTCTCGATTATTACTCACATCAGCCACACAACTACACATTTTAACTTGGCGCTTTACTTTGAACTCTCAAACGCAAGAGGAGCCAAAATGAAGATGTAATTGTATTCCTCGCCTGCATTGTCAGCCACATTGCATTACAGACAGCACCACACAGCACAGCAGGCTTCACACCCCGTCTCTCTGCTGCCTGTCTGGAGCAATGGTCTGGAGGAGAAGTGACAGTAGCCCCTTTCGTAACTGTGTCGTTCCATGAACGGAATCCCAGCTCCGAAAGCGACAGATGATTGCGCTGCCCTTACCGAGGGAAAGTGTCGTCGTGCTGGGGTGTTGTCACGTAGCTACTCCTCTCGTTATCCAGGTTTGTTACGGGCTGAGGACAAAACGAAGAACACCATCTTCTTTGAAGTTTAATGGTAAAAATGGGAGTTTCGAATTGGTAGCTCGCCGCCAAAAACAACGACAACTTGGTCTTGATTGAAAAGGAAAGCCCGTGCGAGCCAAATCCAGAGAAACAGCACACGACGGGGCGCTCAGACGAGCTCCAGCATCCTGGCTGCCCCCGTCGCTCAGAAAGACACTAGCGCACAACGCGAATGGAGGAGGACCTCCTGTGTTTTGGTAGAAGTGTTTCACAACAACAGACGGCGAATAATCCTCGTAAATCTTCACCATTCATCCACGTCCTCTGAAAAAGTTGCAGCATTCCCCCAGGAAGCAGGCAGGCAGGCAGGCAGGCGAGTCGACAGCCCTGCGTGTTAACATGGTCCTGCTCCACACAGTGCTGTGCTGCCGCCCTCGCAAACAACAAACATCAACATGGGAGCAGCAGAGCAGCCTCCGAGCCTGCTCCTCCCCCTTCACCCGAGGCTGAAGTCACTACTGGGGGGTGCAAGAGGAGGATGGTCTATAGCCAGGGTTCCCAAACAGCGGCCCGGGAACCTCCAGCTCCAGTGCTACTATTCTGTAGCTCACAAGGGAGGTTTAGGGACCTCCAGCTCCAGTGCTACTAGTCAGTAGCTCACAAGGGAGGTTTAGGGACCTCCAGGGGTCCTTGAGGGGGTCCCAGGGGTCTGGCCACTCCTCACCTGCAGTAAAATCTAAAATCAAAGAACACAGTGAGTCTTACAAATCAAAGAATACAGTCTGTTCTAATGCGTATCCATTTGTGGGTGCTTAACATGAAAAACGTTTGGGAGGCCCTGCTCTTGGATGCTGATTACTTCAGTAATGTCTGGTCTAAATCAATCTTGAAGGGGTTCCAGAGGGTCCCCACTGCTCAGCAAAAAGGTGGATCATTTATTTTCACTGTAATTCAAACCATAATAAGTAACAATGACAGAATGTATGACTGTTTGGTCCTGGATTTCATACACTTTCTGTACTAGGCTAATACAATATCTAAAAGCAAAAATCTTCAGATCAGATGGGGGACCCTGGGACAAACTCTTATCAAATGGGGGTCCATGGTCTAATTTGTGTCAGTTGAGGGGTCCTTGATGTGAAAACGTTTGAGAACCACGGGTCTAAATCATCATTATCATCATCATCAGTATATAAATGGGAGCTAGGGCTCTGTCTGTCTGGGCTCTGTCTCTCTGTTTCTCTGTCTGTCCCACTGATGACATCATCAGAGATTTCATAAATGACATCATCAGTGAATTACTCACACACAAGGCTATAGTACAGTGATGATGTCACTGATGTCATCAGTGATATCATACATAGGCATTATGACATCAGTGATGTCATACATTCACTCACACACAAAGTCACGGGAGAGGAGACGGGGGGAGAGAGAAGAGAGGGGGAGAGACTGAGGGAGAGAGAGCTGGAGACATAGGGCAGGCAAGGCCACATAGCAGCCGAGCAGCGGGCAAGGCCACGCAGCGGGCGAATGCGAGCTGCAGGACAGGCGAGGCCGCGCAGCGGGTGAGCCTAGGAATCGATCGCGCATAGCCGCCTTCGTCAATTGCACATGTGGTTGAAAGGTTTCTGTGCATATAATAATATACCCTATTTTGACAATTTTTTGTTATTCTGTGACAGGCGTAACCTATTTAATAGAGATGGTCTTCATCTCAATAGGGAGGGGGCTAGATTGCTCTCTTTAAATTTACAACATAATCTGGACTCCCTATTCTGGGTACCGCCTTTATGATGTTTCCAAGCCCCCCAGCCCCACAGATTTGTACCCCCACTCACTCTGTTGCCCAACCTGGGCTTGGGCTATTGTCAAATTATGACCTGTGTGCCTCATCCAATGATGATTACCCAGTTTGTGATTCAACTCTTTTTGACACTAATCTGCATATTATTACTGTTATTGGTCTCTCCCTTGTGCGTCTCCCGTGGCGCGTTGCTCGTCCATGTGGAGTCACACAAGGTAATCTGGTAATTATTCCTATTGAACTCACTATACCTGTTCGTCCCTTTAATATGTGTCTTAATGAATTGAAGTCCATACAGGAGCTCCGTGCTGCTGATGGTTTAAAATTTTTGCATTTGAATGTGAGGAGTCTCCTGCCTAAAATGGATTTTATTAGTGTATTGATTAATGAGGCTGCCCCCGACATATTTGTTATTTCTGAGTCTTGGCTATCCAGCAGAGTTCCTGACACAGATATTGCTCTGGAGGGTTTTAACATTTTTAGAATTGATAGAAAAGCAAAAGGTGGCGGTGTAGTGATTTATATCAAAGAGCAATTAGTCACTCATGTGGTATCAGCCACCTCCATTCCGAAGTGTTTTGAGTGTATTGTTTTGGATGTTTGTGTGGGGGGTGATGTCCATGTCATTGTTGCAGGGATTTATCGCCCGCCCTCCGCACCTGCTTCAGCTTTAGAAAGCCTGGAGAAGGTGCTTTCTGCTCATACAGGAGTCGAACTCTTAGTTTTGGGGGATTTAAATTATAATTGGATTTCTGAAAGTTCTGCTAGCCTAAAACAGCTATGCTTAGAACTGAACTTGTCTCAGCTCATTCAAAACCCCACAAGACTGAATGTAAAAAACCCTTCTAATTCCACGTTAATTGATCTCGCTCTAACCAATAGACCATGTAAGTATCTGTATAGTGGAGTGTTTGCTCAATACATTAGCGATCATTGTCCCATAGCCTGTATTAGAACTGCCAAAGCGAGCAAATTGAAGGGACATACCATCAGGAAACGCAATTTTAAGAATTTTGTGGAACAGGGCTTCTTATACGATTTATTTTATTCTGACTTGGATAAATTGTCTCTAATTCCTGACCCGGAGCTGGCTACTACTCATTTCTCTCCGATTTTTAACTCAATCACTGAGAAGCATGCCCCATACAAAAAGCTTAGGGTGAAAAACCGCACCAGCCCCTGGTTCAATGATGATGTAACTAGAGCCCTTCGACTCAAAGATTCTGCCTGGTCGAAGGCGAGGTCCACTCATAGTCCAGCGGACTGGCTTCTCTTTAGGAAGTTGCGTAACAATTGTATCTGTGTAATCAGAAAAGATAAGTCAGATTATTATGTATCTTCGCTTAGCAACTCGCAGGGAAGCTCTGCCAATTTCTGGCGATCTATAAAATCATTGAAACCTAAGGCCACTTCCGGTATCCCCCCACAGATTAATACTGAGAACTCTGTAATCTCAGATAAATCCTTGATGTGTAATGCCTTTAACCAACATTTTGTAGCATCTAGTTACCTCTTTGACAGGCTCCCTAGTACTATGAACCCCCAGGTTCATACTACCGACCTGAATCCCTCCCCTCTTTTTACAGATAGATTTTCTTTCAGTTTGGTTAGTGAGCACAATGTACAGTATTCGTAGCACTTTCCAAAGTGAGCACCAAAAAATCTAAGGGAGAGGATGATATTGAACCTTATCTCCTGCGCTGCAGTGCTCATTTGCTGGCCTCCCCACTTGCACACATTTTTAATTTGACTTTTATTTCTGGGGAAATCCCCTCCATTTGGAAGACGGCCCAGGTCATGCCTCTGTTTAAAGGGGGCGACCCGACAGAGATGAATAATTATCGACCTATCTCTAAATTATGCTGTTTAGCTAAGGTTTTGGAATCCTTGGCTAACGACCAATTAAGAGCTTTCCTTGAGACTTATAACATTCTCCAGACTCAGCAATCCGGGTTTAGACCAGGTCACAGCACAGTAACTGCCACATCTCTTGTTTTGAATAATATTTTGAATGGTATTGATAATCACCTACATTGTGCTGCTCTTTTTGTGGACCTGTCAAAAGCATTTGATACGGTGGACCACGCCATTCTGTTAGGTAAGCTATCTTACATGGGTTTCGACGACCTCTCCGTTTGCTGGTTCTCCAATTACCTGTCGGGGAGGAAACAAGCTGTCGTGGCTGAAGACCATAAATCCAGCTTCCTTTCGACGCACAAAGGTGTCCCACAAGGGTCTATTTCAGGGCCAGTTTTATTCACATTATATATTAATTGTATTTTAGTTCCCTCGGAAGATTGTAACGTCCATTTTTATGCCGATGATACAATCATGTATCGTTTCGGCCGCACCTCGGCACAGGCTGCCGCGAGCCTACAGACCGCGTTTGACACTTTCCAGCGGTCTCTTCTTGATCTTAAACTTGTTTTAAATTCCAACAAGACCAAAGCGATGCTGTTTTCACGGTCCTCTGATGTTGATAGTGACGTTTGTATTCGAACACTTCAAGGTTTGCAAATTGAAACTGTTGACTCTTATAAATATCTGGACCTATGGCTGGATTCAAAATTAACCTTCCAGACCAACCCGTTCTCACTCTGAGCGCGTCGCATATTGACGCTTTGTCCTGTCCCTTGTGCGTCGCTTGTTACTAACATGGTACCCTTGAGCGACACATGAAACGACTTGGGCTTTCCGACTAAACTCAATGCAAACCCATGGAAGTCATCTTTGACGCTTATGGCAACTGCTCCCCTATTAGCCTAACTGCTCCACCATTAGTCAACTGCTCAGCCATTAGGGTCTGGAGGAGCTAACCTCTCCCAGACCCTAACCCTAAACCTAACCTCTCCCACCCCATGCCTAAACCTAACCTCTCCCAGACCCTAACCCTAACCTCTCCCACCCCATGCCTAAACCTAACCTCCCCCAGACCCTAAACCTAACCTCTTCCACCTCCCACGCCTAAACCTAACCTCCCCCCAGACGCTAATGGGGAGCAGTTGACTAATGGGCGAGCAGTTAGGCTGATGGGGGAGCAGTTGCCATAAGCGTCAAAGTTGACTTCTATGGGTTTGCATTGAGTTTAGTCGGAAAGCCCAAGTCGTTTCATGGGTCGCTCAAGGGTACCATGTTAGTAACAAGTGGCGCATAAGGGACGGGACAAAGCGTCAATATGCTACGTGGTCGGAGTGAGAACGTGTTGTCCAGACCCATGTGGAACACCTTACCAAGAAATTGAGGAGAAAAATCGGGTTTTTATACAGGAATAAAGCCTGTTTTTCATTTGATTCTAGAAAGACCGTTGTTCAGTCTTTAATTTTGTCTGTATTTGATTATGGTGATGTTGTATATGCTCATGCCACACCCGCTATCTTACAGCCACTTGATGCGGTGTATCACAGTGCCCTGCGTTTTATAACGGGTGATAGATTTCTCACGCATCGATGTATTTTATATGAGAAAGTGTGTTGGCCCGCTCTGTCGGCTCGAAGGGAGCAACACTGTCTCTTATTCATTTATAAAGCCCTGATAGGGAAGCTTCCTTCCTACCTGTCATCGCTCATCAGTCTGAGTAATACATGTTATAGAACACGTTCACAATCGCACATCAGATTGTTTGTTCCACGTGTAAGGACAGACCTAGGAAGGACTGCTTTCTCTTTTTATGCCCCTGACAGATGGAACAAGCTCCAGAACATTTTAAAACTTGACCAATTTATTCCCTTTAATTCTTTTAGACTACTCCTTGAGGGTACCCTACAGAATGTATGCTCTTGTTTTACTTGATGTATCCCTCTGCTTTGTTTGTAACTGTCTGTCTGGTAACATGTGTTCACTGTAAATGTTTTACTGTAACAGGGCTCCCTTGAAAATGAGAGCTTGCTCTCAAGGGATTTTTTCCCTGTATAAACAAAGGTGAAATAAAAAAAATAAAAAATAGCCCACGAAATCTAGTAGTAGTACTAGTAGTAGTAGTACGCTAGTAGATTAAAATTACCCATGCAGAATGCCATCAAGAGAGAGGGAATACTCTGAAGCTTTCAAAAGGAGCTCAAATCAGGCAGACCAGCCTTATTAAATGATGCAAGATTGACAAAACAAACATTGTTATTATAGAGGTACTATTAGTCATATTCAGTGAGTATGTTCCTCACTACCCAAAACACACACACAGTAACGCTGCCACAAAGATCATGTGCTCCTCTCTCACGCTAACAATTCTGCAATGACGCCATTTCCTGTTAGGCCTGTATTAGTACAGATGACGGCAACATCAACCCACGGTTCCTCAGTCATCTGACCTCGTCTTATAACACCTACACACACACACACACACACACACACACACACACACACACACACACACACACACACACACACACACACACACACACACCTCCTCAGATCCTCCAAAATGTCTTGTTTGGCTCATTCACTCACACAGCCATACAGTTATCTGGTTTCATTGGAAAAGCACTGCAAGTCCAGCTGTGTTTCATGTAATCTGAGAACACTCAAATGCTCTGAATCAAAGCAGAGTGCAGAGGGTATTTACTCCCAATACTGCCAATGTAGTGCCAATACGTTTTACTGTGTAATAGAAGCATGTCAGGTCAGGTGTCATATAATATTCCAAAGGAAGCCATCCTGAAAGCTTTTGGCATGCAACACACCCTATGTGATAGAATGCCACTCCTGGGAATGTGAAGTTACTGGATGACACATGTCACACTTACGTTGGAAGGCCGTGGATGTTTTCAATGGTTTTCAATGTTCTTTAAGCCGTCCTGACTAATTCCTGGACCGCGGGCCTGGTTAAGCGCAGTGATGACATATGGATGAAGCTGTGTTTGTGTTGGGAAATGGACGGACATGATGGGGCCTTTGATTCTGCATCCAAGAAAAACACGGGAGTGAACCGCATCCAGCCGAGGCCTCAGCCATCCCAGCAATATTGTTTGGTTTGGAACACCGAGCAGGACTAAAGGAGACACTAACATCAAAGCAAAATCTAGGCTTGCTAGTGATTATTATTGTGGCATCCCATCAGGTAGGTCTCACTCTCCCTAAGGGGAGGTAACTTGGATGTTTTACTTTCCAGAGGGGAACACTATTGGATTCATCGCCTGAGAACCCTGTCCCCTCATGGATTGAATATAGACTTTGACTTGAAGTGTTTTCTGTAATGTACCTCTCTTTATTGGATGTTTAGATTCAGTTGTTTATGATGTTCATCTAGAGGTGACGTTTAACTTTTTCTATATATCTATAAGAAACCTATTCTAAATGTATTTTTTTACTATTCTTCGAATATACTTGACCTTGGAATTGTAATGTTGTCTATATGAGATCCAATGTTCTGTTATTATGTCACTTTGTTTGAAGAGATTTGATTGGTTGTAGTTTCTGACCTGTCACTGAAGAGTTTTGATTCGCTAAAGGCCACTTGATTGTTTGCATTTACCATTTAGTCTAACCACCATCAGATGGGTTACTAGGGCGTGGCCTATATATAGCCTATATAACATACCAGTGCCTGTGTCTTACTATTGTTGATCTTGAAGAAGGCCGGAGGCCCAAACATCATCTATTAAAAGAAATGCATATGGAGCCAGAGTGTGCGATACTTTTCTCAGCTCGTCTACTTCCAGTGATCATGACCTCACTACAACGAGTCTTGGTGTGCGTTACTTTTATCCCATCATGTAAACATGCATAGACAAGTCTCACCACTACTATCACATGCATATACTGTGATCAATGCATGGCTGAAAATATACTGTGATCAATGCATGGCTGAAAATATACTGTAATCAATGCATGGCTGAAAATATACTGTAATCAATGCATGGCTGAAAATATACTGTAATCAATGCATGGCTGAAAATATACTGTAATCAATGCATGGCTGAAAATATACTGTGATCAATGCATGGCTGAAAAGGTCTGAGTAGCCTTTGCTTTCGCCCGACACTCATTCATCTGCCTACATTTCTGGTGACAGGCAGTAGGTAGCCTACTGTAGGGTCCCTGGCAGTAGCCAATGACGGGGCCTGGCTTCCCTTTCAGCCACCACATCCATCCTGTCAGAGCTGTATGACTCAGCTTCTCAGAGGCACATAGTGTGTGTGTGTGTGTGTGTGTGTGTGTGTGTGTGTGTGTGTGTGTGTGTGTGTGTGTGTGTGTGCGCGTGTGTGTGGGAGGCTTTCTCCTGCGGTTCACTGCCTACGACGTGAAAAGCATCGTCCATCACCGAAAAAAGTACAGCAGGCCCACTCTCCAGCCAAACTCTGACAGGCCGGGGGTCGAGAAGAGGCGCATGGGCACCCAGGCAGGGCTAAAGGTGCGTTCACACCAACCTATTAAAGTTTTTCACTGGCATCGAGTTTACATACAAAGTCAATGCAAACGAGCGATTGAGCATATATTCGCCCGGGAGAAAAATCGCTGGGCGTCCGAGCGACAGAGACAGTGCGATAGGGCGAAAATTCGCTCGTCACCCTAGATGAAATATCCCAACTCGAGCGAAATTTCGCTGGCATCAGTTGCTCGCTGTTCAATGCTGATTAGCTGCCGTGTGAGAGTGAGTCAAGGATCACACTGGCTTGGAACAAACCGCTGGTTTATTGTGTGGCAACAAACTGCATTGACAGCTGATTGACAGGCTGACAGCTGACATGAAGTGAAGTCTGTACTACCGGTATAGAGCTCGCGTTAGGAGCACGCTGATAGGCTTAGCTTGTAAACAACTACGGTGGCTCGTAGTGGACAAACATCATGACATTGCGTAACATTATAGCCCCCAGATGTCCGTCAATTCTTGTGCCTGTTGACGAGCGATTTAAACACAGCGACAGAGCGATTCCAAAGGGTTGAATCGAGTGACAGAGAGAAAAATAAATATCTCGGTGTGAACACAGCTTAAGTCACTGTTTATCTGGACTGGAAAAATGCGCAGGTGCATAATGTAACCAGGGGTGTAGCACAAAATACTGGGCCCTATACATAATCAGTCCCTATGGGGGGCACAGTCCCTTCCTCTCTTGATCCATGTCTCACACATCTTTTGAAATTTGAGGCCCCTCCCTGCATTGGGGCCCTGGGTAGGCAGTCCCACTTTCCCCCCACTACGATGGCCCTGCATGTAACGCCCACTGTCCACACACCTACAGTCAGGATGCCATGACCTATATTCAGAGGAAAGAGACAGTATGAATCAAAGCAGGAGTTTGTTTGAGTTAAATTAATAGACCTTTTGGCCATATTCTTTCAGGAACACTGCAATTAGTTTTTAACCATAGGATTTCAGTAGGAAGATGCTGACTGATTATATGCCTACCTGTTCTTCTTCCTTTCTGTGCCCAGGCAACCCACATCACAATCATCGTTTGAAGCCCAACCTGTCTGTTGCTGCCGTTGTCAACCTCAGGAATGCTGCTCTGAAGGCAGCTTTAAATAGGACTTGATATTCTGCCCAGCATTCCCCCTGGCATAGGAAGAGAGAGACCTCGAATTCCATCCAAAGGAAATAACAATTCCGGGAATGCAATCAAAGGGCTTTATTTGAAGGATAAATAGTGAGGACGGGCGAGTTGGATGAGCTGTTGGGGATGTTGTACACAAGTGGAAAGGAAGGTGGCGTCTGATCCGCTGCACTGATAGGTGATGAAATGATGCTGTTAACCGCGCCTTTGTTCAACCCACCTGCCTCTTTCGGAATTGATGCTGGGAGCCTAACACAAGAAGGGAGCCTACAGGAGTGTGGAGGCACTAGGCATCAAACACATGTGAGTAGGCAACTAAATGAACCTTCATATTTCTGATTCCTCTTCCATACCTGCTTATTGTTTTGTTTTTTCCAATATTTTATTTTTCAATTTTCAGAACACAAACAAAACAAAAACAAACTCAGACACAGGAAAAGAAAAGAAAGAAAAAGCATACATATATTATCGACATTCCAATATTACAACGTGGCGCTACCAGCCGCAAAAGGTGCTTATGTGCTTGTAAGAGATGTTGTGCATGGGATCCCACAGAAGGGGTCCATGAGAAACCAGCTAACCCCTAACCTTGTCAAGGTAGGCCAGAAACAGGCCCCAGATAGTTAAAAATCTGAGTTGGTCATCAGGAACCTGAGTCTCTCCATCCATATAACAGAGATCATGTCCGTCAACCACGACTGAAAAGACGGTGAAGAGGGGGACTACGTTTTTTGGCAACAGTTGTCCCCTGTGTCAGAGACTATTGCACAGCTGTAGGGAAGTTCAGAGCGGACTCCGAACAGCCGAAGATGGCGAGTTCTGCCTCTGGCTGAAGGGTTATTTTGTAGGCCTTAGAGTACAGTTAATCAAATATTTTGGCCCAGAATCCCATCAGTGAAGGGCAGAACCAGAAGACATGAGACAGAGTGCCCTCCGACCATACCTGCTTATTGTTGTTCAGGGTCACAGAGAGGCCGCTGGTAGGTGGAGCTTAGCCCAGGTTGCCAGTCCATCAAGGCTAGCTAAGACAAACACACTCACGTCACACAGAATCTAGAATCTCCAATCCACCTGACCTGTATGTCTGGAATGTGGGAGGAAACACACACGAACATGGATAACATGCAAACTCCACACAGTTACAGACCAGTGGTTCTCAAAGTGGGGTCCAGTGACCCCCAGGTGTCCTTGAGGGGCTTCCAGGGAGTCCCCAGCAAAAAGAGTGATCCTTTATTTTCACTGGAATTCCAACCATAAGTAAGACAATGACAGAATGTATGGTTATTTTGGTCATGGGTTTCATACACTTCCTGTAATAAAACATCTAAAAGTGTGACGACCTTGTCTTGAAGTAGCCTGTTGGGGTCGTTAGGCTGATTGAGTGCACCTGGGCCCAGCGCACTCATTGGACTTAAGATGACCGTCAGACCATTCAGTCTCTCTCCATCCTCACCGATGCACCTTTTGTTCTGTTAGTTTATTTATTCAGGGTGTAGTTTGTGTTGTCTAGTTATTTATTTTCCTTTAGTTGAACTTCTACTTTGGTGTATAACTCCCCTCATACAACCTGGCTCAAGGAAGTAACAAATTAGGGTAATTTTCCACTCAATGTTCCCATTTTCTTCCTCATAACTAAATGGTAAAGTTGTTCCTGGCCACCACATCTAGCAGCTATAATTATTATACAGGTATACCTAAATAATTTTGACCTTTGGCTATTATTCTATTGTATCCGCTCATATCAAGATCTTTCAACTTCTTGATCATGGTCAAAGTAATTCTTCTGAAAATACATAGTAGAATAAGGTTGTATCTGCATAATTTCCGATGATAATGATCTCACATTGTTTTTCATCACATTGATATAATCATTTCAGAGGACCAATTCAATGGATACATATCAGCAGTCCTGAAATGTGTGCGTGGTCATAAGGAGAAGTGTCTGCCTCTGTCCTTGAGTGAAAAGTTTGAACTCTGTTAGGTCCGAACAGGTCAAGAGAACACTGTATGATTAGACAGAAAATAATCAGGTCATCTTATCAAGTGTCCTCTGGACTTTAAAGTGTTGGAGCACTGAGGTCAGTGTTTCAGCACTGAAGGAATGACTTGTGCCTGTAATGATATTATTTGTAATCAAATCATTCTATGAAATAAGAAGTAGCCCAAATAAGCAGTTGATGTTTGTTTTATTGGCCTAAGATTGTCTGGACACAATGCAACGTCCCCGGTGCTTAACGATGTTCATCGTACATTTATTTGTGACATGTGCAGCACAGAGTATAAATGTGTATACTGAATAAAAGAGAGACATGGAGTCATACAAAAAAAGGCAAATTTTACAATGAGCTTTCAGGACATTTTGAAGGTTCTTTTCAGAGTTTTCTTTTCGAGCATTATCTAGGTTCAAAAATACGCCCATTGACATGAATGGAGGACATTAAATACGCCCATTGACAGGAATGGAGGACATTAACAAACATAAATATGTTCAGGTTGCTTCTGTAACCTCAGCTAGTTATCCTCTCACCCTGGCACTTCCACATTTGATTACCAAAGCGATTGTTTTCTCAGCTATAATACAATGCATACAGGATTTTTTTTTACATTGAAACATCTGTTATATTTGCCATGTTCAAATATTTGACCCCAATAACAAAATATGTATAATAACAATAACAAATTTTACCAACAATAAAAGCATTTGTTATAATTGTCAGAAAATCCCATTTCTCGCTATTCTTGATTGTGAGATTGAAAGAATTATGTGTCCAATGTACAACGGTCTATATACATAGTGATGAAAAAATACAGACATAACACAAGTGCTTAGGAAACACAAAGTTCATTTGTGAACGTTGTTGAGGCTATGATTGATAAATTAGACACTTCTTTTTGACAGATGCTTCTCTCATAATGCTGATTGGCTGGTGCAACACTGCCTCCCCATGGCCTAAAGTACACACTGCAGGTGTCTTTAAAAATTCACATCATAGTTGTTCTCAAAAGGGACAACTTGCTCTAGTCCTATTGCACAATTTATCTTCCAGCGATGGAGACATATACATTTAAATTTAAAAAGTCAGTGTTCTTATTTTCCGCAGAACAGTTGGCAAAACCTCTAACTACTGTACAATGTCACAATTTAAATAAATACTCTCCATAACAAAACGTTGATGAGTATATTAGCATTTATAAAACCGAAAAAACATCTCATAAGACTCAAAGGAACCACATGAATCAGCACCAAAATCTGGTGGCAGCTTTGGCTGAAAAAGTAAACACAAAAACAAATGCCAAACAATAGCAATCCAACAACAGCAGGTATTAAATAGTTGTATTAAAATTAGCTTTCAAATCCCAAAACCATTTTTTTAATGGGGCCCAGAAGCTATACATATATAGAGATATTTTGTATATGTGGATATTTTATAAAAAAAAACACATTTTCTTTCATTTAGTTTAAATAAAAATAGAAAACCACAGAAATAACTTGTCCATCTCAGTGTCTGTCACGCGAGTCCTGCCTCTCCTACTGTCATAATCTTTTCCCAGAGTGAAAGAGTACTTGGCAAATAATGGCCGCCACCCCCGAGTTGAGCACAGAGGAAATGGAGATGTCCAATAGTCTGCTTTCGTACAGCACAAACTCCGCCTTGTTCTCCTCCACTTTAGCCATGGCCAACAAACCTTTGGCTGCCCTGCACATCATATTTACGCTGGGCGGGTCCATCGGCGGGTGCACCATGTGCAGCAAACTGTGAGGGTTCTGCTGGTACTGTGCCATGCTCACACCGTCCTCCAAGAAGCCTACCAGATTACCCACGCTAGCTTTCTGCACGGCGATGGCGCGTGCTGCCGTGGGGTCTCCTTGCGCTAGGTGGGAGAGGACAGCCACCGCCATTTCCCTGTATACCTGCATCTTCCTCTGGCCCACGTAGCGGACCAAGACGGCGAAGAGCTTCTCCTGCCGGCTGAAGGGCGGCGTGGCCAGCAGGAGGTCCACGTTCCCATCCTGGATGCTCAGCTTGCACAGGCACTCCAGCACCAGCCTCTGGGGGGTAAGGGGGGAGTGGGGGGGCACCGACGGGAAGGGGTCCCGGGCTTCGGCCGAGGGGCACACCATCCAGTGGAGGAGGCCGTCCAGGATGGGGAGGCAGATGGTGTCCGGGTAGACGGAGAGATCCAGCTGGCCGGAGATGTTGGCCAGAGTGACCATGGCGTTTTCCCTAAGCGTGCTCAGACACTCCCACCACCACTCCTCTTTGCTACTCGAGAGCCCCTGCTCCTGCTGTTCCTCTCTCTGGTAGCTAGGGGGCAATCTGTTCCTCTCTGGGTGCTGGTGCTGGAGCAGGAGGAGCCTGCCCAGGAGGAGAACCAGAGCCGGGTGGCGCGACATGTCCGAGTCGTTCCCCGGGATGAAGGAGAGGCTCCGGACGATGTTGGAGACACAGAGGCAGCGCTTGGCCAGCGAGTCCTGCCAGGCGGAGGCGGTGGAGAGGGGCGCCTCATCCAGGCAGCGTGGCTCATCCTCCAGCAGGGTGATGTGGTCAGGCTCCCCGTCCGGATGCACCCTGAAGGGGTAGGAGGGCAGGGAGCGTGCAGGGTGGGCATGGGAGAGGGCGTCCACCCTAGCGCACAGAACATCATCAATAGTGGCGGTGATACGTTTCTTTCCCTCATCCATGTTGCCCTGCGGTGCGCTTTCTTTTCTCGTCTTTCCTTCCGCTCTGGCAGGTGCTTCGCTCCGCAGTTCAAAGTGTGTCTGGATGTGGGCGGTGGAGTCTCCCCCGCCAGCCTGCCAGTGCAGCAGCCCGCTGGTGAACTCGGTGACGTGACCCAGGTGCTCGGTCATGTCTTCAAGCAGGTCCTCTTTGTGGACAATCTTGATGGGCAGCTTGTCATGTTTGCTGGCTTGTTTGGGCCTTGGTCCCAGCTCTGTCACAGGCTGGTCCATAGACTCTGCTTTACTCTCTGTCCCCTTGTCAATTGCCTCTCCTGCTCCCTCTCCCTCTTGCTCTTTTTCTTTCTCTTTCTCTCCATCTTCTTCGGTTTCGTCCTCAGGCTCCTCTTTCTCCTCCTTCACCTCTGCTGACACTGGCTCTGCTGCGGCAGGTGGCGTTTCCTCCGTAACCCCTCGCGGTTGCTCCTCCCTCAGCTCTGCCCCTACGGCAGACTCGGGTTCTGATTGGATGTCGCAGTCGGTTTCTGGGTCAGGGGCGGGCTCCTTGTGCTGGCCAGGGGCAGGGCCCAGAAAGCTCTTCTGAGCCATGGTCCCCACCTCGTACTCTTCCAGGATCCCGAAGATCTCGATCAGACAGCGGCGGAAGTACTCCACGATCAGCTCCAGGAAGCCAGGCAGCTAGACGACAAACAAACATTATCATCAGTGTCACCAAGTTAATCATTAGGCAATCAGTCATGTGGTGCCAAGCTGGCTCAGATGGCCACTGCAGCTTTACAGGAAAGCTGAGATTAACTATCAGATCATTATCAGGAGATAGGATCTGTCATTGTAATCCCAATTTTTCCCCAATTAGTCTTGGATGTGTTGAAGACTTGAAGCCATACTAATGAGTTAGGATGGTCAAACAAATTGTCATCTGAAATGTTGCTCCCCATTCAATTTTATATGTCCTTCCTCCAATAGGAAAGGTTGACTTAAGCCCTATTCGGATGGGATTAGTTTTCAGGACGACATACATACATACATACATACATACATACATACTAACAAACAAACAAAAGGACTAGTAATTTAAATTATGCATTTTAATATTTAATAGTTACATTTATTCATGCGAATTCTTGAGCAAATTTAGATATAAACAAAAACTAACTTTGTAAATTACAATAAAATAAAATAAAACTAGAACGACCGCAACGCGGACTTATGCCTCCGCCATTAGTTCATTCTTGAGTCCAAATCGCCATTTGAGGCAAATTGGAAGAAATTCCGTCAGGGAGCTCCTGTGATGTTGCGTTACAGAGCTTGGAAATTGGGTGTGTGAGGTCACAGTGACCTTGAACTTTGACCACCAAAATGTAATCAGTTCATCCTTGAGTCCAAGTGGACGCTTGAGGCAAATTCGAAGAAATTCCATCAAGACATTCCTGAGATATCGCGTTAACACATTGAGTGCCACAGCGCTTCAGTAAAATTGTCTGGAGCCTGTGCCAGATTCACTTCCATTCAGTTGAAAACAGCTATAGAATTTTTTCTATTAGGGCTATATGGATAGGGCTGGACTCTAATGAAACATTGGACACTCCTGCTTCTTTCAAAGAAGAAATTTTGTTTCTAGACAGTTCCATTATGAAATGACAGCCTCTGAAAGAAGAGCACTTTCAAGGGTTTTCTGCTGTCTTTTTTTACTTTTCAAGATAAAGTCACTTTTATGAATACTTTTTGCACTCTAATTTCAAGCACATTCACTGACTCTGGCTAATGTTTTCTGATGTGGTGACATGGTGTAGTTCTGTGCAGCCTGCGTGCCCCACCCCCCTCTCCCCCCCTCTCCACCCCTGAGCTGCAGACTCCTCCCCACACGCACACAGTCTATTTCGCAGCCTCCGTTTTTCGCAGCCTCCGATCCCAGCGCGACAAGGAAATGGCAAACGGGACTGCGGGAAAGGGTTTGGCCGTTCGGCTTCGGGTGCTGCCTTTCTGGCGGGTGGTCGTGTGGAGAGACTATATGCAGACAGATAGACAGAGGCGGAGGAGCTCAGTTGTGGGCGCGGATCGCAGCCAACTGTCGGCTGCAGACAGAGCAATCTGTGTGGCTCTGGCTGCAGCATGCATCGGTGTCTCTCTGATCACGGCTTTCTCCGCTTTCTCCTGCACAAAGTAAAGGATCTGAGGTGGGTGGTGCAGCTGCTGTGTAGATTTTTAAGGTGGCGCCGTGTGATCCCTTGAAGGGATTCATGCTCACTGGCTGGGTACGACCTTAAACAGCAGAATTATGGAATAATATGAATTATGATTTTAGGACGTCCACAGACGTCCTTGGCACTTCTCGTTACTTTTTTTAGGACGTCCACAGACGTCCTTGGCACTCAATGTGTTAACAAGCTTGAAAATGGCATTCGAGAGGTCACAGTGACCTTGACCTTTGATAACCAAAATGGAATCAGTTCATCCTTGAGTCCAAGTCGATGTTTGAGCCAAATCAGAAGAAATTCTATCAAGCCGTTCTTGAGATATTGCGTTAACCAACTTGGGAATGGCGTTCGTGAGGTCATAGTGACCTTGAAGTTTGACCACCAAAATGGAATCAGTTCATCCTTGAGGCCAAGTTAATGTTTGAGGCAAATTTGATGAAATTCCATCAAGGCATTCCTGAGATATGGCGTTAACAAGCTTGAAAATGGCGTTGGAGAGGTCCCAGTGACCTTGACCTTTGATCTCCAAAATGTAATCCATTCATCCTTGCGCCCAAGTCGACGTTTGAGCCAAATTGGCAGAAATTCCATCAAGCCGTTCTTGGGATATCGCTTTAACGAACTTGGGAATGGCATTCGTGAGGTCACAGTGACCTTGACCTTTGACCACGAAAATCTAATCAGTTCATCCTTGAGTCCAAGTCGATGTTTGAGGCAAATTTGATGAAACTCCGTCAAGGCATTTCTGAGATGTTGCGCTAACAAGCTTGAAAATGGTGTTCGAGAGGTCACAGTGACCTTGGCCTTTGACCTTTGACCACCAAAATCTAATCAGTTCATCCTCGAGTCCAAGTCGATGTTTGAGGCAAATTTGATGAAATTCCGTCAAGGCATTCATGAGATATCGCGTTAACAAGCTGGAAAACGGCATTTGAGAGGTCACAGTGACCTTGACCTTTGACCATCAAAATCGAATCAGTTCATCCTTGAGTCCAAGTCGATGTTTGAGACAAGTTTGATTAAATTCCGTCAAGGCATTCCTGAGATATCGCGTTAACAAGCTTGAAAATGGCGTTGGAGAGGTCACAGTGACCTTGACCTTTGACCTTTGACCACCAAAATCTAATCAGATCATCCTTGAGTCTAAGTGGATGTTTAAGGCAAATTTGATGAAATTCCGTCAAGGCGTTCCTCAGATATCGCGTTAACGAACCTCGTACGGATGGACGTACGTCCGTATGGCCGTACGGACGGACAACCCGGATCCATAATGCCTCCGGCCTGGCTATCGCCGTCGGAGGCATAATAAAAATAAATTGCAATCTTAGCATTTGGCAATATACCACTGCCTCCGTGGCCCACTAGATGGCGCTCTGAGACCCACAAGTAGGCTGCAGCCCAGTGGTTGGGAATGGCTGATATAATGAGTGGTGTCAGGTGTAGTCATGGAAAGGCTAGGTTTCACCTGGGAGAGGTTAAAGGAGGCCACGGTGCTGTCATCGTACAGCAGGATGTTGATGGTGTCGAGAGCCCACGTGCTCTCTGCCAGCAGACCAGACTTCAGAGACATCATCACGCGCCAGGCCTCAGGGGTTCCTGGGTAGGAGGGGAGGGGTGACGGAGACAAGGAATGATGTGTGTTATGTGAATTATGTGTTTATGGATCCAGGAGGAAAATGAGCTCATTGTCCACATGATGAAAGTAATACTGAACAGAGTAGATCATTGTAATTTTCATCATAACATTCATCTGGTTGTGCTTCACAATTTGAGTTTAGCCATACAGCTGAGCTCGGGCAAGGATCTAATGTTTTTTGTTCGGAGCCCAAAGTAGCTGGTAAATCCCAGAATTTACCAGCAAAATATACTGTATATCCCTAACCTACAGTAGAATGAAGCAGGGCCTGTAAATGATGGCAGTTTACCTACCAAAGAGGCTCGTAAAACACACACACACACACACACACACACACACACACACGCATAAATATGTCTTTATGGTGGCTAGCGCTCATTTGTGATAGCCCCTGGCGTTTCGACCCACAAGTAGGCCGAGGTCATTTTTCAGTTTTTTACAGATTCTGAAACTGCAGACAGTAAGCTTTCAAATGATGCGTCACACATTGTAATCTGAAAAAATTTGCATTAGCTAAAGCACTCAGACCATGCCAGAGAGACCACAGTCCCTGGCAGCGGGAGGGGGAAACTCATGGCTACGATGTAAACAAAAGCCGAATAGCCAATGGAAACTCTGTATGCAAATACAAGAGTGAGCCTTTGTTCGCCTTGTTTCCAGGTACTAAAACAACTTGAGTTTTATTTAACAAGATTAACGTATTTAATGATGCTAAAACGTCTTCATTTTATATGGAATGGATAGTTCAAATAAGCTATGGTGTACTACTGTAAAAAATGAAAAAACAAATTTGTTCAAGAAATAGACTTTAGATCCCCCTAGTGGAAAACTGAAACACCCGAGTTGCGGTCCCTACCGACAGGAAGTGTCACATTTCTCCCTCTGCGTATAGCTATTATGTACTGTATGTTAAATCCCTATTCATAATCTTGACAGATGAAATAATGGGACTCATCTCTCACCAGTATCCTTGGAGGTGATCTTGCGCCGGGGCTTGAGAATGGGCATGGTGGCCTCCACTGATCCCAGCGGGTAGTTGAGGTCCCTCCTCAGGTTGGGAGGGAACTGGCCCAGTGGCCCGGGGCCCTGCGAGCCCAGCATGGCCATTCCCGGCTTAGGCATCTTCATGGGGGACATGAACAGCGCTTTGCTGGGTGACATCCGGGACTCCATGGAGCGCTGGAAGGGCCCCGGGCTGGGCACTCTGGGCAGCTGGTTGGCCATGGACGGGGAGTTGGAATAGGATGACGGGGGCTGGCGCGAAGACAGAGGTGGCATGGCGCCCGATGACGACATGTAGGGAGACTGACGGTGCCACTGGTCCTGCCCGGGCCTGCCGTCCAGGTCGTCTCTACCCATCGAGCCGTAGGGCGGCATCTGTGTGGGCGCCCCCTGTCGGTTGGGGTAGGGATAGCCTAAGTCTGTCCTGGATGGCCACATGTTTGGGCCGTCAGCGGCATGGTTGGGGGTGGGCCCTCCGCCCATCATGCTGTGCTGGCCCTGCCCCGAGGGCGCCATGCGGTCTCGAGGGTAGGGGTAGGGGAACTGTCCCTGGATGGGTCTGCGTTCGGGGCCTGAGTAGCCAGCGTAATGGTTGTACATGTCAGGCTGCTGGTTGGCATACTGCATGGTATACATGTCGCCCTCGTGTCTCTTGCTTGGGGGGCCATACATACCCTCCATGGGCCGTTTGTATCCCTGCTGAAGCAAAAGTATGAATGGTTAGGGTTACTTTGGGCTACACAAACACTGATGATGACATCATGTCACCATGATCAACTATCAGTTGCCTCAATTGACATCACTGATGACATCACTTATGACATCATCAGTGATTTATGACATCAGTGGGACAAAAATTTAAACAGAACAGAGATTGCCCACACGCTCCCTTTTACAATAAAAAGGATAATATATATATACTTTTAGTTGAGCTAAATTGTGTCACTGGAAAAACTATGAATTGTTCATTTGTCTTCATAAGTGTCTTATACCAGTTTCCTTCAGTACAAAGTGACTGAATACCCTTTTGTTTTTAGGACCACTGTATTTCCATCACAAAGGTCAAAATAAACATTAGTGAGTGCATGTAGGTTATCTGTCCCTTACCTGTTGCTGTGGGTACATCCCAGAGGGGTGCATCCCATATGGCATACCCGGGTACTGCTGGCTGTAGCCATCGTGTCTGCAGTAGGAGAGAGGAGAGATGAGGGATTTAGCACTCGCTCATGAAAAGAAGTGCCAGACACAGAGTGGCAAAGATGGACAAGACATAACTTATCTATCCCAGTCTTTCTTCAGTAGCACTTACACACACACACACACACACACACGTATACACGCACACACACACACACACACACACACACACACACACACGTATACACGCACACACACACACACACACACACACACACACACACACACACACACACACACATACACGCACGCACACACACACACACACACACACACACACACGCACGCACACACACACACGCATGCACGCACACGCGCACACACACACACACACACACACACACACACACACACACACACACACACACACACACACACACACACACACACACACATATACATACACAGGTGCTGACCTCTGCTGTGATGGGTATCTGTTGGGGGAGTACATGCTGCCCTCGCTGTTGGAAGGTCCCATGTTGTTCTGACTCCCGGGGGGACCCATGCTTCCCTCCATCCCCATCACATGGTCTGGTCTGGGGGAATCAAACAATACGCAAATCAAACACATTAGAGGTGTTCTGAGTCTATCTGATGTTTCTGTCCTCACACCAATTTGTTTTAATCATTCTTTTTCACCACCATGGTCAGACAAAATCTATCATGCCTGGAGTGAGAAGGGGCTGGTTTCCATTAGAGACCTGTACATAGATGGTAATTTTGCATCCTTTGATCTTCTGAGAAGGAAATTTTGCCCAACACACACTGGCTTAGATACCTACAAGTCAGACACTACGTTAGATCCAAGATTTGGGATTTTGAGGCTCTCCCAAGTGAACATGTTTTTTTTTATGTTTTGTTAAGCCCCCCTCACTCTAGGCATCTTATTTCCAGATTTGTGTGTCTGTTTGATGATCACATCAGGGTCCCCACTGAGAGGATTAGAGAGGCGTGGCAGGAGGAGCTTGGTGTTGATTTGTCTGAAATTATATGGGACAGGAGTCTGTCTTTGGTCCAACTCTGCTCGGTTAACAGCAGACACCAGCTGATCCAATTTCAAGTCACTCATCGTCTTCATTATTCCAAGGCCAGACTGCATAAGATCTATCCTTCCGTCTCGCCGCTATGTGACAGGTGTCAGGTGTTAGACGGTACACTATCCCATGCTTTTTGGTTTTGTCCTTTACTTTCCGGATTCTGGGCCAGGATATTTGATTGGTACTCTAAGGCCTTACAAAGTAGCCCTTCAGCCAGAGGCAGAACTCGCCATCTTCGGCTGCTCAGAATCCTCGCTGTTCTTCCCTATGGCTGTGCAGCAGTCCCTGACACGGGACGACTGTCGCCAAGAGACTTATTCTTAAGGAGTGGAAGTCCCCCTCTTCACCTTCCTACCAGCTGTGGCTGACGGACATGACTTCAGTTATACTTATGGAGAGACTCCGGTTTTTGAGGATTAATTCACTTAAGAAATTCTCTGAGGTCTGGGATGCGTTTCTGGCCTATTTGGACGAGGTTAGAGGTGACTGATGACTCGCCTGGCTGACTCTTTATGGACCCCTTGCGCGGGATCCCACGCACATATCTTGCAAGCACATTGACACTTTACATGGCTGCCATCACTATGCATGCTGAAAAGTTGATATATGTTTGTTTTTGTTTTTGTCTTTGTTTGAGCCTGTTGTTTTGTTCTGAAAATTGTAAAAAATATATATATATATATATATATATATATAAAAAAAAAACAAATAAGCAAGTTTTCATGCATGGATATACATAACTGCCATCCAACATCAGTTATTACAGATCCAATATTTTGGTCAAATTGTAAATACATGACAGCAATAACTATTATAACCATACACACCTTATTTAATGATGACTTTACACTGATGTGCAGGTATTCTTTGGAGACTTTTTAACTGATATGCGATGCAATTGTTGTAGCCTATTGTTGAATATGCGTTACCTGTATACATGTTTATGTGTGTGTTTGCAGTGGAATGGAATGGAGTGACAGCAGCTTTTCTTATGGTCCAAGACAAATGTCTCTATGGAGACCAGTAAATATAAATAAAATCCGTCAATCTATTTACCTTACACTACCCATGACAATTCTGTGTTCCACATGATAGGTAGGCGGATTAATTCAGGACACAGCAGTTATAGGATGCTAGTTATAAAATACTATGCATTATTGTTTATTATTATTCTATGTACTGTACATACATTCTGGAAAACTGTCAGAGGACCGAAATAAATTATAACTACTACTACTACTACTACTACTACTACTATTACTACGACTACGCTATCCACTTGTTGTGGCTCCTCTGCCTACCTCCTGTCATAGCCTGGCCCATATGGATACTGGGAGCGCTGGCCCATGCCCATGGCTGCTGGAGGCCGACCGTACATATCCTGCATGCCGCCGCTGGGCATCTGGCCTGGCATGTAGGGGTCAGCTCCTGCCACTGTGGAGGATGAAAGCACAGGAGGTCAATGCATCTCAGAGTATCCTGGACGATAGTGATTGTACAGTATGTGGACGATGTGAACATAACGCAGGGCTATTCAACTAAATTGTTCAGGGGACCACATTGTCAGAAACCTAAGGGGCCGGGGGCCGGACCATTCCCCGAGCTATTAATCCCATTATATATACACTTGACACAACGCGCCACTACAATTTTCAAAACTTGTATTTCACTACATTGCATTTAAAAGTGCTTAATTTCTGTGCAACAAAAGCTGTGTTAAAGCCCCAAAAGTAAACACATTTGAAACTAATCTAAATTAGTCTAAAGCTAATCTAATCGGGGTGTGTGAATGGGTGAATGTTAGCACATTGTAAAGCGCTTAGGATAAAAGCGCTATATAAATGCAGTCCATTTACAATTTTTTTACCATTTACCAACACATGTCAGCCATTTGAAATATAATTTGGTCAATTCTGACCTCTCTTAGCTACACCACAGCATTGCAAACATTTATAGTGCATCAGGAAAAAGAAAACAACTGTAAACATTCTTTCTTGTTTAGAACCTAGCACAGTATTAAATACTGAGTATCTCATGAAAAACTATTAATATTGTGTTTAGCTACGTCTCACAGCATTGTAACATTGTAGTGTAGCAAGAAAGGAAAACTACTGTAAACATTTTAACCACATTTCTTGTTTAGAACCTAGCTAGCTACAGCACACATCTCCTGAAAAACCATTTATAATGCATATTTCTTGATTAGCTACATCACAGCACCATCTCCTGAAAAACATTAATATTGCACCTTTCTTGTGGCTACATCACAGCATCTCGTGAAAAACATTAATATTGCACCTTTCTTGTGGCTGACTTGTTAGCTCACTTTAGCTCAACATGTAACAGGAACATAACCATGCCCTTAACATGCAGAAGATTTTTAGTCTCCAGTGATACAGATATTTGATGAGTAATACCTTACTCCAGCCACCAGGTGGCTGCATTCCTCCATGAATAACCCCGTTTTCATGATGAGGCCTATTGTTCTGAAGCTGTCGGCTGTTGTTATGCAGCTAACATCCACCATATTAATCATTCAGACTCCATTCTCCCCAGCCTTCAGAGGAGCCGCCATCCTTTCTAAGATTGCTTGTTTGTTCTCAAAAGTAAACCACACAACTTGGTCAAAACAGGTGCTTCTCAGCAAGGTGGGAAGGATGAAAGTTTGAAGTGAAAAGGATGAAAAGGATGAACAAAGTTAGGATGAGATGAAGGCTAAGCTACAAGAACATAAGAAAAGGTGTTGCACTTCCATAACGGGATGTGTGGTGTAACACACAGCACTGATCTCCTTGCATAGCCCCAGTAGTAAAACACACACGATTCTGTCGTGATCTGAGATGACACGGTCATTACAGTCAATTAGACCACCTAGATAGACGACAGAACAATGAGTGCTCTAGACAAAAGAACCATGCAAGTTTCAGATGAAGTTTTCAGTTTATCTAAAGACTGGGAGTTTGAGCATATTTTTTGTAGTACAGAAGAAATGTGAACATGTGATAAGAAATGCTTTGTTTCACTCCAAAATGAGGTATCGATCATTTGAAAACTGTGACGCCTACTTGTGCAAAAGGATTACTGGACTGAAAAAAGAAAGACACATTGTATTGCGCTGAGTTTGGCAAGATTTCTATTTTTGACAATTGAAAAATAAACGCCCCCCCCTTCCCCCTGATGTAGACGTAAAGCACTGGAATTAAATACTTCTTATTTTCCATATCCTATACAGTATTTTGGCCAATTTCATAGGACAATGACAATATAAATTGGCGCCAGTCTAAACAGATACTGTGCTTCTGTACTATTGCAATGTATGTATATGATGTATGTAACCTATGTTGTGTGTAGATATATAGATAGTATATGACTGTGATGCTGCTGCTAGGTAAAGTCCTTTGAGATATGTTTGTGATAAGGGCCTATACACATAACTGAACCGAACAGAACCTCATGGAAATGTGTTTCTGATGGATTTTATGGTTGATTACGGTTACAAGAGAGAAAGGGTTTCGAATTCTCCCAAATTTGGGCTTGGGGCTAGCGTTTGGGTCAAAGGTTGTCACAGCGGGCGCCCACTCACTCTTCCTCATCCCGGCGAAGGGGTCCTTGGCATCGTACTGCATCCTCATCATCATGTCAGGCATGCCGACGCCCTGCTGGTAGGAAGCTGAGGGGGGCAGGGAGGCACCGCGCTTCTGGAAGGCCGGGTCGCTGACCTCTGAGAAGGGGTCCTGTACGCTCACACTGGTCCTAGACCAGGCAAGGATGTGGGGGATGAAGGAAGGAACAAAGGTGAGTGAGAGTGGTACAGTCCACGGATTGGACAAACTTGAAAATGGGGGTGGGCGGGGGGCATTTACTGAATTTTATCATTCAACATTACTTAGATATGAAGAATTCAGTCTGTAAAGATACAGTATTACCTTTCAGTCAACTAAGGACTCAAACCAATTTCCCTTAAAAAGTACCTTAATTTGTTTTCCTTTTGTGCCATCAGTCATTTGTAAAAGTAGGTTTAAAATTGACATCTTTTTGTAATAAAATTCTTAATACATTGCATATATATTACGTTACGACATAGGGTATAGGCATAGGGTATATAATAGCATGTGGCCATAGAAGTAGAGGCTAGTAGAAGTAGTGGTGGTAGTAGTAGTACCACTAGTCATAGTTGTAGTAATAGTAGTAGTAGAAGTAGAGGTGGGAGCAGCAGTAATTGTAATATTGATAGTAGCAGTAGTAATAGCAGTAGATCCCAAATGGTAGACATTTTGGGATCAATGTTGAATATACAATATTATGGGTTATTTAATAGAATTTGTGTGCCTTAGAGTAGTAGGCCACAGTGGTGGTGGTAAAAGAAATACTGCAATACTACTAGCAGTAGTAGTAACAGTAGTAGTAGTAGTGGTGGTACAATGTCCATGTACTGTAGTAGGCTACCTGTTGGGTGGCAGTGGTGTGACTTGGCCCAGAGGAGTGGTGGCAGGGGTGGGTGGTTTCAGGTCCCCTGCTGCCTCTGCTGTGGAGCTGCTGCCTGAAGACTGGGGGGTCTGGGGGCCTTGGAGAGAGCCCCCTGAATTAGCTGGTGGACAGGGAGGGAGAGAGCGAGAGTGAGAGAGAGACAGACAGACAGACAGACAGACAGACAGACAGACAGACAGACAGAGAGGCATTGCTTGATTGTGGCTACATCTCGACCTGGATTCACACACTGTAAAAAGCGTAACACATTCAGACCGCAGGGCTCCCTCCTGTCTCCAGATAGGATCGTGAAGGTGGTTTAGTTAAGTTAGAGGCTTTAGCCTCAGCAGGGTTCTGTATTAGGGAGATAACTTTGGATTTAAGGCCAAAGCACTCACAGTGATGCCCCACACGAGAACTGAGCTTATACCAAGCGGGTAGCCTCCCTCCACGAAAGCAGAGGGAGACAGGGAACAGAGGGACTGCTAGAGAAGGGCCAGAGGAAGGAGAGACGATGGAAAAGGAGGCAGGAAGAGAAGACAGAGAGAGAGAGAGCGAGAGAGAGAGAGCGAGAGAGAGAGAGAGAGAGAGAGCGAGAGAGAGCGAGAGAGAGAGAGCGAGAGAGAGAGAGAGAGAGAGAGCGAGAGAGAGAGAGCGAGAGAGAGAGAGAGAGAGAGAGGTTCCTCTGAGGGAATTGCACACTTGGGCGATCGCAGCACAGCGCTTTACTGTATTTGGAAGCTGTTTAAAGATGGTTTAGCTTTTTTCTTTTTTGAGTGTGCCATGAACTTGGTGAGGGGTTCGTGCGGAGTGCTGAGCTGGATGGCACACATGTATTTAAAGCAAGAATAGGCTATATGTGAGTGCATTTGTGTAAGTACATTATGTGCAAGCTTATGCTTCTGGCTTCAGGAAGTTCAGAGCGCGCCCCTCTGTGCATGTGACCGTGCCCCCCCCCACCAAAAACATCCATTCACACAGAGACTCTAAGGCTACGTTCACACAGCCATCCTTAGTGCTTGAATCTGACTTGTTGCTCACATCAGATTTTTTTGTGTGGCTGTTCACACAGACTTTTTA